>NW_027597663.1:0-70718 GCF_964194155.1 Cetorhinus maximus
CTGTTTGGCTCTGGTTTGCTCTGTTTGTCTCTGTTTGACTCTGCTTGGCTCTGTTTGGCTCTATTCTGCTCTGTTTGGCTCTGTCTTGCTCTGTTTAGCTCTGTTTGTCTCTGTTTGGCTCTGTTTGGCTCTCTTGTACTCTGTTTGGCTCTGTTTGCCTCTGTTTGGCTCTTTTGTGCTCTGTTTGGCTCTGTTTGGCACTGCTTGGCTATGTTTGGCTCTGTTGTGCTCTGTTTGGCTCTGTGTGGCTTTGTTTGGCTCTGTTTGGCTCTGTTTCGCTCTATTTTGCTCTGTTTGGCTCTGTTTGGCTCTGTTTTGCTCTGTTTGGCTCAGTTTTGCCCTGTTTAGCTCTGTTTTGCTCTGTTTGGCTCTGTCTGGCTCTGTTTATCTCAGTTTTGCCCTGTTTAGCTCTGTTTTGCTCTGTTTGGCTCTGTCTGGCTCTGTTTATCTCTGTTTTGCTCTGTTTTGCTCTGTTCGACTCTGTTTGGCTCTGTTTGGCTATGTTCGGCCCTTTTGTGCTCTGTTCGGCTCTGTTTGGCTCTTTTTTGGCCTTGTTTCGCTCTGTTTTGCTCTGTTGGGCTCTGTTTGGCTCTGTTTGGCTCTATGCTGCTCTGTTTGGCTCTGTCTTGATTTGTTTGGCTCTGTTTGGCTCTCTTGTGCTCTGTTTGGCTCTGTTTGCCTCTGTTTGGCTCTGTTTGGCTCTGTTGCGCTCTGTTTGGATCTGTCTGGCTCTGTTTGACTCTATTTGGCTCTGTTTGGCTCTGTCTGGCTCTGTTTGTCTCTGTTTGGCTCTGTTTGGCTCTTTTGTGCTCTGTTTGGCTCTGTGTGATTCTGTTTGGCTCTGTTTGGCTCTGTTTCACTCTATTTTGCTCTGTTTGGCTCTGTTTGGCTCTGTTTTGCTCTGTTTGGCTCAGTTTTGCCCTGTTTAGCTCTGTTTGGCTCTGTTGTGCTCTGTTTGGCTTTGTTTGGATCTGTTTTGCTCTGTTTTGCTCTGTTTGGCTCTGTCTGGATCTGTTTGTCTCTGTTTGGCTCTGTTTGCTTCTGTTGTGCTCTGTTTTGCTCTGTTTGGCCCTGTTTGGCTATGTTTGGCTCTGTTGTGCTCTGTTTTGTTCTGTTTGGCTCTGTTTGGCTCTGTTTCGCTCTATTTAGCTCTGTTTGGCTCTGTTTGGCTCTGTTTGGCTCTGTTGTGCTCTGTTTGGCTCTGTTTGGCTCTGTTGTGCTCTGTTTGGCTCTGTTTGGATCTGTTTTGCTCAGTTTGGCTCTGTTTGGCTCTGTTGAGCTCTGTTAGTCTCTGTCTGGCTATGTTGTGCTCCTTTTGGCTCTGTTTGGCGCTGTTTGGTTCTGTCTGGCTCTGTTTGGCTCTGTCTTACTCTATTTGGCTCTGTTTGGCTCTGTTTGGCTCTGTTGTGCTCTGTTTGGCCCTGTTTGGTTCTGTTTGGCTCTGTTTTGCTCTGTTTGGCTCTGTTTGCCTCTGCTTCCCTCTGTTTGGCTCTGTTATCCTCTGTTTGGCTCTGTTTTCCTCAGTTTGGCACTGTTTGGCTCTGTTTGCGTCTGTATGGCTCTATTGTCCTCTCTGTGGTTCTGTTTGGCCCGTTTGGCTCTGTTTGGCTATGTTTTGCTCTGTTTCACTCTGTTTGGCTCTGTTTGGCTCTGTGTTGCTCTGTTTGGCTCTTTTTGGCTCTGTTTAGCTCTGTTTGGCTCTGTGTGATTCTGTTTGGCTCTGTTTGGCTCTGTTTCACTCTATTTTGCGCTGTTTTGCTCTGTTTGGCTCTGTTTGTCTCTGTTTGGCTCAGTTTTGCCCTGTTTAGCTCTGTTTGGCTCTGTTGTGCTCTGTTTGGCTCTGTTTGGCTCTGTTTTGCTCTGTTTTGCTCTGTTTGGCTCTGTCTGGATATGTTTGTCTCTGTTTGGCTCCGTGTGCTTCTGTTGTGCTCTGTTTGGCTCTGTTTGGCCCTGTTTGGCTATGTTTGGCTCTGTTGTGCTCTGTTTGGTTCTGTTTGGCTCTGTTTGGCTCTGTTTGGCTCTGTTTCGCTCTATTTAGCTCTGTTTGGCTCTGTTTGGCTCTGTTTGGCTCTGTTGTGCTCTTTTGGCTCTGTTTGGCTCTGTTTGTCTCTGTTTGGCTCTGTTGTGCTCTGTTTGGCTCTGTTTGGATCTGTTTTGCTCAGTTTGGCTCAGTTTGGCTCTGTTTGGCTCTGTTGAGCTCTGTTAGTCTCTGTCTGGCTTTGTTGTGCTCCTTTTGGCTCTGTTTGGCGCTGTTTGGTTCTGTCTGGCTCTGTTTGGCTCTGTCTTACTCTATTTGGCTCTGTTTGGCTCTGTTTGGCTCTGTTGTGCTCTGTTTGGCCTTGTTTGGTTCTGTTTGGCTCTGTTTTGCTCTGTTTGGCTCTGTTTGCCTCTGCTTCCCTCTGTTTGGCTCTGTTATCCTCTGTTTGGCTCTGTTTGGCCCTGTTTTCCTCTGTTTGGCACTGTTTGGCTCTGTTTGGCTCTCTCTGGCTCTGTATGGCTCTATTGTCCTCTCTGTTGTTCTGTTTGGCCCGTTTGGCTCTGTTTAGCTCTGTTTTGCTCTGTTTCACTCTGTTTGGCTCTGTGTTGCTCTGTTTTGCTCTTTTTGGCTCTGTTTAGCTCTGTTTGGCTCTGTTTTGCTCTGTTTGGCTCTGTTATGCTCTGTTGGGCTCTGTTTAGCACTGTTTGGCTCCGTTTCGCTCTGTTTTGCCCTGTTGGGCTCTGTTTGGCTCTGTTTGGCTCTGTTTTGCTCTGTTTGACTCTGTTTGGCCCTGTTTGGCTCTGTTTGGCTCTGTTTTGCTCTGTTTGGCTCTGTTATCCTCTGTTTGGCTCTGTTTGGCTCTGTGTTCCTCTGTTTGGCTCTGCTTGGCTCTGTTTGACTCTGGCTCTGTATGTCTCTGTTGTCCACTGTTTGGTTCTGTTTTGCTCCGTTCGGATCTGTTTGGCTCTGTTTTACTCTGTTTCACTCTGTTTTGCTCTGTTTGGCCCTGTCTGGCTCTGTTTGGCTCCGTTGTGCTCTGTTTGGCTCTGTTTGGCTCTTTGTGGCTCTGTTTTGCTCTGTTTAGCTCTGTTTAGCTCTGTTTGGCTCTGTTTGTCTATATTCGGCTCTGTTTGGCTCTGTTTGGCTATGTTTCGCTCTGTTTTGCTCTGTTGGGCTCTGTTTTGCTCTGTGTGGCTCTGGTTTTCTCTGTTTGTCTCTGTTTGACTCTGTTTGGATCTGTTTGGCTCTATTCTGCTCTGTTTGGCTCTTTCTTGCTCTGTTTGGCTCTGTTTGTCTCTGTTTTGCTCTGTTTGGCTCTCTTGTACTCTGTTTGGCTCTGTTTGGATCTCTTGTGCTCTGTTTGGCTCTGTTTGCCTCTGTTTGGCTCTGTTTGGCTCTGTTGTGCTCTGTTTGGATCTGTCTGGCTCTGTTTGACTCTATTTGGCTCTGTTTGGCTCTGTCTGGCTCTTTTGTGCTCTGTTTGGCTCTGATTGGCCCTGCTTGGCTATGTTTGGCTCTGTTGTGCTCTGTTTGGCTCTGTGTGATTCTGTTTGGCTCTGTTTGGCTCTGTTTCACTCTATTTTGCTCTGTTTGGCTCTGTTTGGCTCTGTTTTGCTCTCTTTGGCTCAGTTTTGCCCTGTTTAGCTCTGTTTGGCTCTGTTGTGCTCTGTTTGGCTTTGTTTGGATCTGTTTTGCTCTGTTTTGCTCTGTTTGGCTCTGTCTGGCTCTGTTGTGCTCTGTTTGGCTCTGTTTGGCTCTGTTGTGCTCTGTTTGGCTCTGTTTGGCTATGTTTGGCTCTGTTGTGCTCTGTTTGGCTCTGTTTGGCTCTGTTTGGCTATGTTTCGCTCTATTTTGCTCTGTTTGGCTCTGTTTGGCTCTGATTGGCTCTGTTTTGCTCTGTTTAGCTCTGTTTAGCTCTGTTTGGCTCTGTTGTGCTCTGTTTGGCTCTGTTTGGATCTGTTTTGCTCAGTTTGGCTCTGTTTGGCTCTGTTGAGCTCTGTTTATCTCTGTCTGACTGTGTTGTGCTCTTTTTGGCTCTATTTGGCGCTGTTTGGTTCTGTCTGGCTCTGTTTGGCTCTCTTTTACTCTGTATGGCTCTGTTTGGCTCTGTTTGGCACTGTTTGGCTCTGTTATGCTCTGTTTGGCTCTGTTTGGCTCTGCTTTTTTCTGTTTGGTTCTGTTTTGTTCTGTTTGGTTCTGTTTTGCTCTATGTGGCTCTGTTTGGCTCTGTTTCGCTCTGTTTGGCTCTGTTTGGCTCTGTTGTGCTTTATTTGGCTCTTTTTGGCTCTGTTTTAGCTGCCGGAAGGGACTCCCTTATCCGAAGAGATTGGAGGAGGACGCCTCCAAACCTCACAACGAAGCCTTGGGAGGAAGTGGCAGCCTCAGTGAACAGCCATAATGCACACCCGATTGCACTGCCAGAGGCGTTTCAGTGACCTGCTGCACTCAGAAAGGGTAATTGCCGTGTTGGAATGAGTCAGTGTGTTGAATAGTTTTGAGCTAGCCGCCCTCCCACGGGTGTCAGAACCTGAGTCCCAACTGTCAATCCCTCCGGCGCTGGCCAAGTAGCTGAGCCTTGGCTGCTTTGTCTGAGTGCCATGTGGCTCATGGGCCATGATGTGGATGTGCCCTGCATGGTGCCACAATGCTGGTTTTCGCCAGGGTGTAATGGCGCTGCAGGTTGGGTGTGGACTAATGAATGGTCCTCTGTGCTTTCAAGAGAAGGCAGCCCATAACAACATCGAGAGGCCACGGACTGGCGGAGGACCCCCACACCTTACAACATCGCTGTCTCTGGCGACATAGTGGCCTCGGGCTAGGACTCCCCTCGCTGTGTTCTTCTCTGACTATGGAGGCTTGTATCTATAAATCTTTCTCTCTCTGCCCCCTTAGCTTGGCCATACCAGACATTCTACTCACTGTTGAGAAAACCCTACAGATGACAAAAGCTTTAATTGTTTAAGCAAACACCCAGAATTTGAACCGAATTCTGTTGACAAATACGTTTCCTTCAGTCCACCTTGTTCTAAAATCTCAACTGAGCTCCACCGAGCTTCACGTGATACACAAGGTCTGTTAGCACGTATAAATGCAATTTAACTACCTGTTAGCTCCAAAACTTTCCTTAATCCTGGCCAACCACGTAAAAAGCTTTTTTATTTAGTAGAATAACTTCAAACGTTCTGCCTCCTTGTCCTTAGCTTATTCAAAGCGCCCGCATTATCATAATCTTGGCTTTCTAGCTGTTAACCTCTTAAGTCAAGATGCTCCAAACTTTTAAGAATAATAAACTCCAAGGTTGGGTAAATTGCATTTAATTTAAGGCTGCTTTTCCCAGTTTTTTCCACCAGATAACCCCACTGCCTTACAGTTAAATCCTTCATTCCTAAAACTAACAATTGGATTGAAAATCATCTGATCTATGACACTAGGCATACGTAACAGAAGGTGAATTTTTCACCGCAGTATCAGGTACAAATTTACTATTAACCTGGTATACCAGTTCCAAGGTCACAGTTCGACCGGGGCGCCAGGTACATGATCACGTTCAAATTGGGGCATCCGGTACAAAGCCACTGTTAGACTGAATTATCACTTAGAATGGCACTGCTGGACTGGAATGTCATGTACATGGTCAATGTTAGATCAGGATATCAGTTACAAGGGCACTGTTACACTGGATCATCAGTTACAAGGTGGCTGTTAGAGCGAAGTTTCAGGTACAAGGCGAATAGGATACCATATTTCAACCCCATGGTCACCGTTTGACGACAGTGTCTGTTGGAATCCCACTGATGGACCTATGTATAATTTAAATGAGCACTGTGTGACCAGGTATTAGTTGCATGGTCACTGTAAATACGTGGTGTCAGGTATAAGGTCATTTTAGATTGTCTAGTGTCATTTATATGGACACTAATATTCCATGGATTTCAATTACAGGGTTAAGTTACACCGGGGCATCATTTTCCAGGTCAGCTTTAAAGTTAAACTCTCTTATCATTTCCATGGCAATTGTTGATCCATAGCATCAGTATTATGTTTACTGTTAAATCAAGCAGTTTCAAATCATCAGTCCACTATTCCCCATGCTGATCACTAGACAATAATCAACCATACATCCTTTTGGACTTTTACTGCTTCTGTCCACCCTCTGGCACTTGTGTTATGTTCATCCCCTGAGAAATTAATTGAAACCGTGAAATTGTTGGGCAGCATTTTATCTCCGGAATAATCAAAGCTCTGGATTTGAGTCTGTTTTTCTTTTCTTATCTGTGCTGCAAGCCTGCAGGATTACATAACCTGTTTATCACAAAAGTGGCAGACGTCACGTGCTTGCTTCGAATGAATTATCTTGACAGGAATGCCATGTTGTTTTTACTATATTTTTTCCATACAAAGTGATGGGATGAAAGGGTTAAGGCATCTTGTTTGTTAAGTGACTGTAATTAATGTCAGACAGTGTATTGTTTCATTGAATCGCCGGAGACTCTCCTCCACCTATATCTAGGCAATGCTTTCAATGTGTATATCAGTGTTTGACAGATTGCGGTCTCCAGTATAAACAGCGATCATTGGATCTCACAGCAAATGACATCATGTTGTTTGAAATTCCAACTGAACTTCGGATTGTGTGGGTGATTTATGATTTACAAAGGATTTACTATCCGCTCCTCGCTGCTGTTGGTATTCCTGGTGAGTGATTATTTTAGAAACTTGTTTTATAAAACATCTTTCACTGTGTTTGTTGTCCTTGTCCTTAATGTGAGTTAATTAATTTTATTCTCTTTAATTCTTGTGTCCTGTGACGTGTAATGCCCTGTGCTTCTGTCAAGTAGCATTTCATCTGTTGCTGATTCCCTGATCACAGTTCAATGGACCGTTTGTACATTTCAGGACTTGTTTCAAGTGATCTTCTTCTTCAGAATTTGGCTGGTTGAATATTTTACGCAATAAATATTAGTGATGAATTATAGCTATTGAACAGCTGCAGTCTGTTGTTTAAACTGAACCCCAATATCTGAGCAGAAATATGTTATGCAGGTATTGGTTTTGCGGTGTGATGCAGATCGTAATTTGCACTGATCTGTGGAAATTAGGGCAGACAGGAATGATGGAAAATCTCAAATAATGATTCAGCTCCAGGCAAATTCCATTCCACCATCTCCCGGTTTGCCTAACAGTCACCAAATTTAGATATTTAGGAGAGGATTTAAAATGTAATAATTGTTCAACAATGCTTGCTCCCCTCACCAACAATTGACTCCGTTCCCATTTCTGTCCACAGACCTAATTTCCTTCCCTTGTCTCTGCATTAATTTATTCAGAGCTGTAAATCATTATCCTCCTCCCACAGTTTTTTATTTTCAAAATGTGTTCTTGGGAAATGGATGCTTGTGACAAAGTTCCATTTATTACCCCTCCAGAGGTGAGCTGAGAAGCTGGTGCTGAGTCTTCTTGCTGAGCTGAAGTATTCCCTCTGCTGACGGTGCTCCTACCTGGTGTTAGGGAATTCCAGAACTCTGATGAAGGGAGAGGTTACCGTTCCAAGTCAGGATGTTGCGTTAGAGAAGGTGAATCTCGCGGCTTTGCACACCTTCTACATTTTGCTGTGCTGGTACGTGCTGTCGAAGTAGCCCCGGTGTTTTGTTGTGGTTGATGCTGTAGACATTCTTCCTGCATCCACGGATGTGGAGGCGGAGAAATATCAAGTTTAATGATGGACGGTCACTGATGGAAAATCTATTCCATTTTTGAAGGTGATTCTGCTTATTGTGTGTTGCTGTGATAATCATACTGATGAGTAGTGAGCGTTCCATCATATTTCAGGCTTGAGATTTCCAGGCGTTTGATTGTTTTGGTGGAAGGCGTGGTGTGGGGGGTGGGCTGGGGGGTGCCTGCTTGTTGGAACTGGTTCACCGCACTCCCACCAAACTGCTGAACACCGAACTTCCTCACCATGTTCCTCAGTTGCTGATATAGTTAATAGTTCCATCTGCTTAGCCACTGTTCTTATGCTGCTCCATTCTGTAGTCATCACCCCTGCCCTTGTAAATAAACAACCCCTGATGCCTCAGTCCTTGTAAGCAAACATTCCATCTCTAACCTCTCTTTCCTCTACAAATTCCTTGTGCCTGCTGCTAGCCCCGACGTCTCTGCCCCACTTTCTAGGGACACCATGCTTAAATCCTTCTAACCATTTTTCTCCCTTGTTACAACTCTTACACCGTCCTTAGCAATGGCACAAATTATATCTTATGTGACTGTGCTAATGTCAAGCTGCCTCTCTTTCCTTTTCTCGACATGTCTGCAGCCTTTGGCATGGGTGACCACTGTGAAATATTAAGACTTTCATGTTCTGAATTTCCTCCTAAATCTGTTGTCCTCGCTACAAACTTATCATCCGTTAAGATACTTCTTAAAATGTGTTTTTTTTGTTATTCCCCCTAAGCCAGCATTCCTTGACCTGATCACCATTTCCCTCTTGTGTAACTTCCCTCTATCTGAAGCTGGTGTCTGGAGTCCGTTGCGGTGAATTTGATACAGACTGTCTCATTAACCGGAGCTCCCGATGCCAACAGTGGTGAATATTGAAATATCCGCCGCTGTGCACATCAGGACCCATCAGATATCTTGATCCAGGCGCATGCATGGTAATTTCCCACTAACTTTAAACTTCTGATGGACAGATTTGTACTGCCCGGACCCCTCTAACAATGACTCCGACACTGACTTCAGGTTTGGACTCGTGTGCCTGTTGTGTGACAGGTGCTTGCCCTAGTATTTACCCGCTGTTAATTTCTAGCATGTGTCAGTGAATAACTGTCGAGCGCAGCCCATGCACGCCCAACCCACACCTACAGACCTCCCACATTCAGCCCACACACAACAACCCACAGCATCCCCAACTACTGACCCCAGAATGCGCAAGCTGACCCGATTGCCTTCCCCTCGACCCACTTGCACACCTCTCACTAGCCTTCGCCCGTCCATTCAACCCCGAACCGACTGCAAAGCACATTAACTACTCACCCATCCCCATCCTAACTACTAAGCACCCCGCCATCTACGCACCTCATACCCACCTCATCTCCCCCACCCCGCTACGTGGGTATGAAAAACAAGCTGCAAGCGTGGAAAAAGAGAGGGCTTTAATTATATTTAAAATCAGCGCTGATCATCCCAGTATCACCACCAAATGGGAGGCCAGGACAATTAATTTTATGAATTATCTCACGTATTAATTTACACACACATCACTGCCCTGTGTTAATATTGCACCAGAATCTTCAGTTTCCCTGAGATATTAACACAGACGTCTATCATTCTATCCTCATCCAGCGTTTCAACAGGCGAGAAACTGGTAAATATTGTAAATTTTCGTAACTTGGCTGTTCGGGTACACAAACTAGAGAAAGTTAACATACAATATGTTTTATTTATTATCCATTCATGGGAAATGGGCTTCGTTGGCTGGGCCAGTATTAATTACCCATCACTAGTTGCCCTTGTGAAGGTGGTGCTGAGCTGCCTTCTTGAACTGCTATAGTCCACGTGGTGTAGGTACACCCACAGTGCTGTTCGGAAGGTAATTCCAGGATTTTTGCCCAGCGACAGTGATGGAACGGCGATATATTTCCAAGTCAGGACGGCGAGTGACTTGGAGGGGAACTTCCTTGTGGTGCTGTTCACATCTGTCTGCTGTCCTTCTCCTTCTAGATGGTAGTGGTCGGGGTTTGGAAGGTGCAGCCGAAGGAGCCTTGGTGAGATCCTGCAGTGCATCTTGTAGATGGTACACACTGCTGCTACTATGCAATGGTGGTGGAGGCAGTGAATTTTTTTGGATGTGCTGCCATTCCAGCGAGGTGCATTGCCTTGAATGGTGTTAAGCTTCTTGATTGTTCTGGGAGCTGCACCCATCCAAGCAAGCGAGGAGCATTCCACCACACTCCTGACTTGTGCCTTTCAGATGGTGGACAGGCTTTGGGGAGTCAAGAGGTGAATTATGCGTCGCACTATTCCTAATCTCTGACCTGCTCTTGTATCCATAGTATTTATATGGCTCGTTCAGTTCTGTTTCTGCTCAATGGTAAACGCCAGGATTTGTTAGTGGGGGGTTCAGTGATGGTAATGCCATTGAATGACAAAGGGCGATGATTGCGTTCTCCCTTGTTGGAGATGGTCATTGCCTGACACTTGAGTGGCGCGCATGTGACTTGCCACTTGTGAGTGCAAGCCTTTGTATTGTCCAGGTCTTGCTGCATTTGGGCATGGGCTGCTTCAGTATATGAGGAGTAGTTAATGGTGCTGAACATTTTGCAATCATCAGCGAACATCCCACTTCTGACCTTATGATGGAAAGAAGGTCGTTGACGAAGCAGCTGAAGATCGTTGGGCCGAGGGCACTACCCTTAAGAAATTCTGCAGTGAAGTCCTAGAGCTGAGGTGACCGACCTCCAACAACCACAACCATCTTCCTTTGTGCTAGGTATAGTTCGAAGCAGCAGAGATTTCCCCCCTGATTCACATTGACTCCAGGTTTGCTAGGGCCCCTTGATGCCACACTCTGCCAATTGTTGCGTTGATGCCCAGGGCAGCCGCTCTCACCTCCCCTCGGGAGTTCAGCTCTTTTGCCCATGTTTGAGAAAAGGCTGTAATGGGGTTAGGATACAGCAATACAGCAAGTGGAAAGGATAATAAATGGCAGTGTTCCCTGTATTCGAGTAAGGAACTGTTGATATAATTATGCACGTGATTGGTGAGAAAACATATGGATTAATATGTACAGTTTCGGCCTCCTTGCCTAAGGAACAATATACTTATCTAATCAATCAATCAATGAATCAAATTAGACGTGCATCATCTTTAATTTAGAGGAGGGGTGATTATCTCTTCGAGTCATAAAAATTATTTAGTGTCCTCATAGGGTAAATGCTGAGAGAATGTTTCCCTTAGCTGGGGAGTCCAGAACTCGAGCCCATAGCCTGAGAATAAGGTGCTAGCCATTTAGGATTGAGATGAGGAGAATCCTCTTCACTCAGAAAGTGAAGAATCTTTGGAATTATCAAATCTAGAGGGTTGTTGGTGTCAATAGAGTCAAGAAAGTGGTCGACAGATCTTTGGTGTCTAAGGCCATCAGGGTACATGGGGATAGTGTTGGAAAGTAGAGGTCGAAGAACGGCCATGGGCTTAGTGAACATTAGAGTTGGCCAAAGGGAACACATGGCTTTCTCTTGCTCCTAGTTCTTGCATTGTTATGTAACAACCTCAATTCTCAACAACAGGCCCATTTAGTTCCTGGCCCAGAACACACACATCCGATCCATTGGTAAATTCTCTCCTGCTTTCCAGCCTGATATTTGGGTGCTGTCACTCTCCGCTGTTCCTTTCTGTTGGCCAGTATCCAGCTCTGATTCAATCTCTAACTTATTTTCTTCAGTTTAGGGATCTATTTACCTACCCTGTTCTTTTGTTCTTTTCGAGAGTCTGTTTGTTACTGGGATTCAGTCTAAGGGTTCATTGTGACTTTTGGCGAAGGCAATAATTATCAGGAAGGCACATTCGGACATCCTGATTTTAAAGACAATTTCTGAATTCAAATCTGTATTTACTTCTTTACACAACCTTAATATTCCACTCAAATGTCTTGTCAAATAAAAATGATCCCTTTTCATTCAGTACAAATCACAGCCCATCCTACATATGATTTTCCAAGGTTCATGTGTGCGGTTTGCAGCATGTTCATGGGATATTAAGCAGGACTAGTAATGGGGTGAGTGATTTCCACTCCGGACTCCATGAATAACGTCGGGAAATGGCGCTGGGACCTTCTGCTGGATTTGGTTTCCTGCTACAACAGGATGATGTTTAACTCGAAGCAATCCCTCCAGCGGAAAGTTCAAACACTGGTAAAGTAATTAGATTCTGACCTTGGATAACTCTGTTCAAATTTCACTCTATCAGTCTGCAACAGTTGCTCTAAGTTAAAGAATAAATTTCCTGTCTTTGTCTTCCTTACAGCGAACTTACTGACTATTGTGACCCTGTCTCAGGGAAGGTGTGGTCTCTCAAAATGTGTTTCCCGTTACCTGGTGTCCATGGCAACCGCGGATCTACTGGTCGTTATACTTGATCTCATATTCAGATAAATTGCTATTCGTTACTGGGCTCAGTTTCAGTTCATGTGGACGATTAAAGTGTGTAATATCCATGCAGTCCTGCTTTATGCCGCCACAGATTGTTCTGTCTGGTTCACAGTCCCTTTCACCTTTGATAGATTTCTGGCTATTTGTTTCCAGTAGTTGAAAACAAAACATTGCACTGAGCGTAAGGCGGCTGTGGTTCTCGGAACAGTGAGTCTGCTATTCTGTGTGAAGAACACTTTCTGGTACTTTACGTATGAAGGTCAATATACAATTTCCAACGCTCCTTGGTTTTGCACATTAGTGACGGATGCTGAACTTTCATCGATGTGGGCAGCAATCGAATTTCTTCATTATATTTTAACCCCATTTGCACCATTTGTTTTGATTTTGGTGTTTAATGCTTTAATTGTCGGATATATTTTAGTGTCGAGCAGAGCCCGCAGGAGACCCCGGGCTCACTGCAGTGGGGAGAATCCCAGTGACCCAGAGATGGAGAAACGCAGGAAATCCATCATTTTACTTTTTGCTATATCGGGGAATTTTATCCTGTTGTGGGCAATCTTTATGATCTATTCTGTTTGTAACAGGCTTTATTTTTTAGATGCTATTCCTGTAAATTTACCTCGTTTTGTGCAGGAACTGGGATTTATGTTTCAGCTCCTGAGTTGTTGCACCAACACGGCCATTTATGCAGTGACTCAGACTAAATTCAGGGAGGAGCTGAAGAATATGGTGAAATATCCCTTTTCTGTAATTGTTAAATTTATTAAACCGTGAGAAGAATTTCCATTATCAATACGAGTTGACCCTGTTTTATTCTCAATCTCTTCACCTCGGTAATGAGCACAGGGTGAGGCCGGTTTCCATCTTTCACCGCGAGGATTCAGTGACTAACAGAAACGGTGCATTTGGGAAGTAATTCACCTCAGTCCTGTTTGGTCCTGTTGGTTTTCAGGTTATTCCAACTCTCCGGTTCGCCTTGGGCCTGGTTGGTGAAATTCCCACCCACCAGCCTCGAGTTTCATGTCATTACACAAAGGAGGCTTGGAGGATAAGGCCACTCGGGCAGGTTACTGCCGCAGTGTCTCCAGCATCTCAGGGAAACCTTGTTCAAAACATTTCGGACTAACCAGCAGATTGGAGGGAGGTTTTCAGCGGTTCAAAGGTCAGTGATTTCAGCTTTTCAAAATCATTCTGTGAGTTTATTGCTTTTAGAGCTGAACAGCCCCAGAACCTCGAGCGGGGAGTCTCCTCGTTTCAAATAATGGTTTCTTTCCACTGCACAAATTATGTCCCAGTGAAATTCGTCAATTCAAATGTCCCTCTAAACCCATCCGGAAACAGGATGTTCAGGAGACGAGAGAGAGGGGGACCAATGTGCTCGGAACTGAAATAAAAAACAGAAACGTTGGGAATAATCAGCAGCCCTCGCTGCCTTTGTGTAGAGAGAAACAGACTAAAGCTTTAAGAGCTTCCATCAGTGTTGTGACACCCTTCGGTGATCGAAAGGCCTCCTCCTGCTGCAGCAGTAACTGAGCTTGTCATTTCAAAGGTGTGAGGTGTGGGGTGAGGGGGGCTGGCGGGCTAAGTGGGAGCTTTTTGTGCTGGGTGGTGGTGGGAAAGTATAGAGTGAAATATCAAACTTTGTCAGCATGTGGCCAGTGGGGTACCGCACGGATCAATACATGAGAGCCAGCTGTTCACAACATAGCAATGATTTGGATGTGAGCGCCAAATGTAACATTTCCAAGTTCGAGGATGACACAAAGCTCGGTGGGAACGTGTGTTGTGAGGAAGATGAAAAGCGGTTTCAAGGCGATTTGGGCAGACTTAGTGAGGGGGATAGAACAGGAAAGATAGAAGTTAATGTGGGAAAATGCCAGGTTATCCACTTTGGTAGGATAAACAGATGTGCAGATTATTTCATAAAACGTGAGATCCGAGAAAATGTAGCTGTACAAGGGGGCCTTGGTGCCCTCATCAATAAGTCTCTGAAACCTGACATACATATGAAGCAATTAGGAAGGCTAATGGAATGTTAGCTTTTATCACAAGAGGATTTGAATACAGCAGTAGCGAAGTCTCGTTTCATTTGTATATAATCATGGTTAGGCCGCCCATGGGGTACAATATGCACGTTTGGCCCCCTTACCTTCGGAAGGGTGTAATTGTCATTGAGGGAGTGAATCGAAGGCTCACCAGACTTGCATCCGAGATGGCGAGACTGTCCTGTGAAGAAGGAATGGGGACACTGGGCCTGTATTCTCAAGAGTTTCGAAAAATTAGCAAAAAGATCTCATTAAAACAAACAAAACACCTGAATGGAAGAAAGTGTAAATGCAGGTCAGATGTTTCCCCTGGTTGGGGAGTCTAGGACGAGGAGACACAATTTCAAATTAAGGGGAAAGCCACTAGGACTGACATGAGGAGAATTGTTTTTTTACTCAGAGGTTCGCGAATCTTTGGAATTCTGCATCCCAGAGAGCTGTGGAAGTTCAATCATTGAGTATGTTTAAAGCAGAGAATGGTAGATTTCTAACTACCAAAGATATAAGAGGTATGGGGAGACTGCGGGAAAAGGATGTTGAAGTGGATGATCATCCATGATCACACTGAAAGGTGGGACAGGTTCGATGGGCTGATTGGCATACCCCTGTTCCTCTGTTCCGATGCAATAGGTTTGGGGTTTTTTTGCATTGTTTATTGTGTTAGAGGCATCGCAAACAAAGCCAGTGTTTATTGCCATCCCTCATTTCCCTTGAGAAGTTGTTGGTGGCGACGTTCTTGAAGAGAAGTGGTCCATCTGTTTTGGCTTGTCTGCAGCGGTTTGATATAACTCACGGTGTCCAGACTATTTGAGGACCAGCCACATTGCTGTGAGTCTGGAATCACGTGGAGCAGCCAGAATGTGGGGGATTCCGCGAGAATACCAGAGATTTCATATTTAAACCGAAATCATCCCCATTCCTGAAAGGGTTTCAATTCCTGTTTTTTTTTAACGGAAATTCGACCAGTTGCCGTAGCGGGGTTTGAACATTTGACCTGGAGCGGGAGCCTGTGTTTTTAGCTTATCCGCATCGTGACATTACCAATACACCAGGATCTCCCTGTGGGGGTGTGGAGGGGGGTGGGGGCATAGCAGAGAATGCCTGGGATGATGTTTACAGCGCTGGACGAACAACAGAAGAAAGAATGGATCCGCCGAAACTCTAATTGTCTGTTCCCACTGGCAAGCGGCTGTTCAGCTGCACCGGGAGCTACAAGTGATTCACTCACTCCATTCTGCTGGAATAACAAGGACACCCAGGTCACGTTGCACATTCCCCTCTCTGAATTTATAGCCATTCAGATAATAATCTGCCTTCCTGTTTTTGCTACCAAAATGAATAACCTCAACATTATCCACATTAAACTGCATCTGCCATGCATTTGCCCACTCACTCAGCTTCTCGAAATCACACTGAAACATCTCTGCATCCTCCTCACTACTCACCCTCCCACCCAGCTTTGTGCCATCTGTAAATTTGGAGATATTACATTTAGCTTCCGCATCTAAATGATTAACGTGTATTGTGAATAGCTGGGGTCCCAGCACCGATCCCTGCTGTACCCCACTCGTCACTGCCTGCCATTCGGAAAAAGACCAGTTTACTCCTACTCTTTGTTTCCTGTCTGCCAACCAGTTTTCTATCCATCTCAATACAATACCCCTAATCCCATGTGCAACGGCGGCAATTAAAGAAAAATGCAGCCACGAGAGGAGGGAAATCCTGAACGGATAAAGCAAAATATTGCGGTTTCTGGAAATCTAAAACTAAAACAGAAAATGCTGGAAAAGCTCAGCAGGTCCAACAGCACCTGTGGAGAGAAAGACACGATTAACGTTTCGAGTCCGTATGACTTTTGTTCAGATAAGAAGACTCCGATGTAGAACCATGCGGGCTCGAAACGTTAACCCTATCTTTTTCTCCACAGATGCGTTTAGAATGCATCATTTAAAATGCAGCATTTTCTGTTGTTGATTCAGATGTTCTGAACGGCAATGCGGTAGAGGGAGAGATATTGGGAGAGAGAAAGGGGTTAAGCATTAACTCCACCCATTCATAAATATAATTCCGAGTCTTTAAGACGTGTAGGTAACTTTTCTCTGCCTAACCCTTCCGATATTCAACAACAAGGAACCTCGCACCTGAACTCTGGGGTTTTAGAGAAAAGCGGCTCAGTTTCAGAGGGAAACTGTTGGAAGATAGTAGGGTAAGAAGAGAAACTTCTGCTGATATTCCCGTGATCGGGAGCCTCTGAAGGATCCTCTTACGGAACGATAAAGCAGATAAAACGAAATCCCTGGGGTGATAAATGCAAAATACTGCGGATGCTGAAAATCTGAAACAAAAACAAAAAATTCTGGAAAAATTCAGCAGGTCTGATAGAATCTGTGGAGGCAGAAACAGAGTGGACTTTTCGAGTCGTTATGACCCTTCTACAGGCGGACTCGAAACTTCAACGCTATTTCTCTCTCCTCAGATGCTCTCAGGCCTGCTGAATTTTTCCAGAATTTTTTGTTTTTGTTTCAGATTTCCAGCATCCGCAGTAGCTTTCCAGCGTTTTCGTGTTTACCCCTGGGGTGATGTTCAGTGAGAACAAGGAGATGGTATCAGAGGGAATTGAGCAGGGGAAGAGGATCCCTGGGGTGATGTTCAGTTAGTTCAGGGAGATGATATCAGTGGGAATAAGCTGATCAGGGAGACAGTTCATTATCGAAGCAGAAGGGAGAATGACAGGGCTAATGGATTTAACAGAAAAGGTGGAAGTGGAGAGTCAGTGAGTGTTTACCGGAATAAGGACAGTGTATATGCTTAACAGAAAAGGGGTGGGGCAGGGCGAGGTGCGGGCTATGTCTGTTTGTGTATTTAAGAGAAAATGCGAAGCTAGTGTCTCAGTATCCGATCGGCCCCAGGATCTGTGAACAAGCCCCATGTTCATGGTTACTTGCTGCATATCGTTGAATCCCGTCTTTGAGTATTTTCGCCGTTTTGACCCCCCGGTATGTCCAATAGACCTAAAGCTCTGTAATAATTTGCAGGATTTGTACTTAATAAAATATCAGTGCCAGACGCGCTCCAGCCCCTAGAAATGCCCCTTGGTTTGTGCTCCGTATTCTGCCTGTGTTATATATCTAGCCCGTGGCACCGCCACCTTCAAAGTGTTTAATCAGACAATGCAGAGGAATCTTTACCCTGTTTCTGACCCCGGCTGCACCAAGCATGGGAATGTTTGATGGGGCATTGTAAAGGAAGTTTTCCGCTCCAATTTCCTGTCGGCTATCAGCCTCCGATGAAGCCGAACCCTACAGTTTGGAATTGCCAGACATGTGACTGTGACCGCCCAGAGTGAAATCACCGAGGTGACCCTCCCTGTTCAATCATTCCGCCTCGGGCAATTGCCAGAAACAGGCAGAGGTAAAGGTCTCCTTACACGGATGGGACGATGGGTAGCCTAATGGGGCCTTGGGTGCAAACAGATCCCAGACAGGACTGGTAAAACTGTGAGAAATGTGTAATAGGGAAAATGGAACGGTGTCGATGGGTCTTGGAGAAAGGAATTCAGCAAAGTCATAGCTAGTACACTTTTCATTCCAGATTTATTAGTAATTTCAGAGAATATTTTACAGGAAAGTTTATTTTAAAGTTAACAGAAATGAATATAATGACTGGGGTCACGTTGGGAATAGAACACATGCGCTTTGAGTTGGTAAACTGTATGTACCACTGGAACATAGATCAGAAAGAGAAAACAGCGGCTTATCGGAAAGGGAAGGGGGAAATAGTGAATAAGGAATGAGAAAAGTTACTTAATTACAATTGAAATCCTAACTCTAAGGAACGTAGATGCTTCAATTACATTACAACCATTATCATCTCGCACATTTCATACAGGTAAACGGAAATACTGTTACAGGTTCGGTTACAGATTCAGGATCACTAAGTTAACATATTTTAAATTGGAATACAGAGATCTTAATGAACAGCTGAGGAAAGGCTACGGGGTCCAAATTCAACCGATCACTTGATCTGTAAAAGAGGGAGAAAATAATGAAGCAGATGTTTATGATCTGGTGCATTTATGTTATAGTTTTTAATTGTTCAAATATTTAGAAAATTTTCAAACCGCTTCAGTCAGATTGTAGTGTTAGTGGATTGTATCTTCTCACCTTCACCAGAGTGACGGCAGTACTGTAGAAAATGCTCAGGAAGAACAGGACGATGAATGTGGAAGCAGTTGTCCAGATGTTCCCGTTATCGTCCTCATTGTCTTCAATCCAGATGCGGTCTGTGGAATCTACAGGGATATAACCGAGAAATTTTAATTACATTCTTATTAATCGAGGGTGTCTTACTTTTTTTAAAATATATTAATTCTATTTTATCTTCCTGAAGCTTTTGATCGCTTCAGTAATTAAATATTCAATGCATATCTATCAATGAATAATTGACTCTCAACAATCTCTGTCTGTTACTAACTCAACAGCTGTTCTCACTTTACATTTCTCATCCTGCCTCTATTGGAAAACGAGTTTTTTTTCCCTTCGATACCAGTTCATTTGGATCAATTTAGTACGACCTATCACTGGATTATATTATGATGGAAAATTCAGGAGGTTTACCAATTGATAACAATTATTTTAATGATAGGTACTGATAGGTATTAATTCCAAGACTCTGAACTCTGTTAGATATATTTTGTGAATTTTGATCTTGTTTGTTTATTTGTGGTGGTGATGTTTGGGACATAATTAACTTAAATCAGTTTATTATTAAGAACATTGCTTCAGCGTGTCTCCTGGGTCTTTATGTGCTCCCAGCAATTTTTGGAAGATGTGTCCATTAAAACGATGCATTTCAAATTGACTTTCGTCTGTAGCCTGGCATTTGCCTTTGTGCTTTTTAAATATTTGCGTATATGTGCACGAGTATCTCTTGCTCTGCCTTTAACTGTTTTTGTGTGCCATGTTGTATGAGTGTTGATGTTTGTGTTCCTGTGGCATGAGCGTTGATATTCTTATTTAAGTGTGGCCCGCCTTTGTGTGTATGTTTGTTCATTCGTAAATGAGTGTGTATCAGTTTGTTTGTAAATTTGTTAATGAGTGTGTATCAATGTGTTTATATGCGTTGTTGTTTATGTTCACTTATTAATGTTTGTGATAAAGAGTTTGTTTACGACCATGCCTGTTAATATATCTGATATTGTGCCTTTTTATGTTCTATGTTTGATATGTTAATGATTGTGCCCCCATGAGCGTGTGAATATGTTGAGGCGTGCCTTTATGTGTTCATGGATGTTTCTAGCTATGTGTTAATGTATGTTTACGTGTCTGTGTTTACTAAAGCGAGTGTTTATATGTGTTTGTTTTATTGTGAGTGCGTGAATATATTCATAGTTGTTTCTTGTTCTATGTTTGTCAAAATGTTACTGTTTGTTCATTTATTTGTTTGTGTGCCCGTGTGTCAATTTTAATGTGTTTGTAGAAATGCCTATGCATGTGCACTATTGTGTATGATAGTGTGTCGTTAAATCTATATTGTTGTGCTCGTTGAAGCATTGTAATGAACAAGTTCATGTATGTGCTTACAGGTCCTGTCTGAGTCTGCTTATGGGGTTGTGTATATCTGCAATTGTGTCTGTTGTGTGTATCTATGCATGTGTGTTTGTGTGTGCTTGCGCACACACGTTTGCATGTGTGTGACTGTGACTGCATGTGTGTGAGAGAGTATCTGCGTTTTCAGGTGCCTGCGTGTGTGTGCGCATGTCTCTCTCTGTGTGTCTTTGTTTGTCGAGAGTGGGTGTATATTTCTGAGTGTGAGCTTGCATCTGTGCATATGTGTGGTGTGTTACTGAGAGTTTGCATGTCTGCATATTTTCGATGTATATGTATGCTCTTGTGAGTGTGTGTGTGTATTTGTGTGTGTGGGTTGGTTTGTGTGTGTATGCCTGTGCATGTTTATCATTGTGAGGGTCTGTGTTTGCATGTGCATTTGTGTGTGTTTGTGTGTGTGTGGTTCTGTGTATATGCGTCTGTGTGATGGTTTGTGTGTATATGTATGCTTGTGCTTGTGTATGTATGTTTATGTGTGTGCGCATGTGTCTGTCTACGAGTGTATGCATGCTTGCACATGTTTGTGTACGTGTGCCTCTTTCCCCGTGCCTATGTATGAACCTGTGTGTGTGTGTGTTTCTGTGTGCCTGTGTATTTTTGTATGTGTGTGTGATCTTCTGCCTGTGTGTGTGTTTGTGTGTGTATATTTATCAGTGTGGGGAGGTGTGCGTTTACATGTGTCTTTGTGTGTTTTGATTGTGTGACTCATTTTGTATATGTGTGTATGCGTCCATGTGTTTGTGTGTATGTGTGTTTGTGTGTATACATGCGTGCGGGTTTGTGTATATGCCTGTGTGATTGTGTGTGCTTGTGTGTGCGTGTGTGTGTTTGTGTGTGTGTGTGTGTGTGTGTGTGCGTGCATGTGTGTGTGTTTGTGTGATCTTGTGTCTGGATGTGTGTGAGTGTGTGTTCCTCTTTATGTATGTATGTGTGCGTGTGTGCTTGTGTGTGTGCTTGTCTGTCTGTCTGCCTGCGTGTGTTCCCAAATAAGTGTACCTCTGTTTTGCCTGTATGTGAGCTCGTTTATGCATGTGTGCGTGTGTATGTGTCTGTAATTGCATGTGTGTGCACATGTCTGCGTCAATGTCTGTGTGTTTGTGTCTATCCGAATGTGTGTGTGTGTGTGAATGTGTGTGTGTGTGTATGTCGATTTGTGTGCTTTTTTACGTATGCTTGTGCATGTGTGTGTGTGCCTCTGTGTCTGTTTCTGTGCTTTTGTGTGTCTGTGTGTATGTCAGTCTGTGTTTATGTGCTCGGATATGCGTGCATGATCCAGTGGGGTGTGTGTGGTTGTGTGTGTGTGTGTGTGTGTGTGATGCCATTGTGTCTGGCTTTGTGCTTTCGTCTGTTTGTGTCAATGTCAGTCTGTGTGTATATGTTCGGGCAAGTGTGCATGATCCAGTTGGTGGGTTTATGCGTGTGTGTCTGTCTGCCTGCCTGTGTGCACGAATGCATGTATGTCTGTGTATGCCTGTATGTGTGCTCGTTAATCATGTGTGTGTGTGTCTGTGAGTGTGTGTGTGTGCGCATGTCTGTGTCAATGCCTGTGTGTGTGTCTATCCGAGTGTGTGTGTGTGTGTGAATGTGTGTGTGTGTGTGTCGATGTGTTTGCTTGCTTATGTATGTTTGTGTGTGTGTGTGTGTGTGTGTCTGTGTGTGTGTGTGTGTGTGCATGTGTGTGTGTATGTATGCATGCATGTGTGACTCTGTGTCTGTCTGTTTACGTTTGTCTGTCCGTGTCAATGTCAGTCTGTATTTACGTGTCCGGGTATGTGTGTATGATCCAATGGATGCGTGTGCGTGTGTGTGTGTGTGTCTGTCTGTCTGCCTGCATGTGTGCCCGAATGTGTGTATGTCTGTGTATAACTGTATGTGTGCTCGTATATGCATGTGTTTGTGTGTCTGTAAGTGCGTGTGTGTGTGTGCATGTCTGTGCCAATGCCTGTGTGTGTGTGTGTGTGTGTGTGTGTGTGTGTGTGCATGTGCTTGTTTACGTATGTGTGTGTGTGTGCATCTGTGCCTGTCTGAGTGTTTTTACCTCACTGTGTGTATGTCAGCCCGTGTTTATGTGTTCGGGTTTGTGTGCATGATCCACTGGGGTTTGTGTGTGTGTGTGTGTGTGTGTATGGATGTGCGTGCTTGTTTATGTATGTGTGTGTGTGTGTGTGTGTGTGTGATTGTGTTTGTGTCTATCTGCATGTTTTTGTCTGCATGTGTGTATGTCTGTTTGTGTTGATTTGTTCGGGCATGTGAGCATGATCCAGTGTGTGTGTGTGTGTGTGTGTGTGTTTGTGTATGTGTGTGTGCATGTTTGTGTGTGTGTGTGTGTGTGCCTGCCTTTGTCTACGTGTGTGTATGCAATTTGGTTTCAGTGCATGTGTGTGTCTCTGTGTGTTTGTCTGTGAGAGAGGGTGAGAGAGATCTGGTGTCAGATTGGGTGTGTGTCTTTGTTGTGTGTGTGTGAGTCTGTGTGTGATATTTTGCCAGGGTGTGTGTGAGTCTGTCTTTGTCAGTGTGTGTGCTTGTGTATGTGTGTGTATGTAAGTGTGTGTGTTTGTGTGTGTGTGTGTGTGTATTTTACGTACTAGTGAGTGTACATTTTCCTGTCACTGCTTGTGTGTGCGTGTGTTTCTGTCTCTGTGTTGCTTTGTGTGTTTTTCTGTGAGAGAGAGAGAGAGATCTTGTGTCAGATTGCGTGTGTGCCTTTGTTGTGTATGTGTGTGTGTGTGTGTGTGTGTGTGATCTTGTGCCAGGGTTTGTGTGAGCCTGTCTTTGTCTGTATGTGTATATGTGTGTGTGTGTGTGTGTGTGTGTGTGAGAGAGAGAGTCTCTGTGTGTGTGTGATCTTGTGCCAAGGTGTGTGTGTGTGTCTGTCTTTGTCTGTGTGTGTTTGTGTGTGGAGGTGTGTGCTTGTTTATGTATGTTTGCGTGTGTGTAAATGTGTGTGTGTGCATTTGTGTGTGTGTGAGACTCTGTGTGTGTGTGTGTGTATGTATGTGTTTGTGTGTGCTTTGTTATGTACTACTGTGTTTGCACTGTTCCTGTCAGTGTGTGTGTGTGAGTATGTGTGTGTGTTTGTGTGTGTTTCTGTATGTGCGTGTGAGTTTGTGTGTGTGTGTGTGTGTGATCTCGTGCCAGGGCATGTATGAGTGTGTCTTTTCCTGTGTGTGTGTGTTTGTGTGTGTATGTGTTTATGAACTTGTGTCAGTGTGTTGTATGTGTTTTTATTATTATTGTTCCACACATCGCTGAGCATCAATAACGTGGCCTGACCGTGAAGGTCTGATCGATTGAGAACACTATTCGCCATTCTGTGTATGAATGTATTTTCTGTGGGATTCAATGTGACATCAAGCGATAGAATGCAACAATTAAACAGAAGGACCCCAGACACATTAGAAACAGAACCAGGAACACAGGAAGGATGGAATCAGCAGTTCTGATTTGGATTATGAAAAATCACCGGCAACTTGTGATTTACAAGAACAAGAGATTGAAAATCATTTCAAAACATCATGTTGCACTATGTTTGCCATGATTGAAGATTGCAATCTGAGCGCAGGAAGCTAGAAGCCGCCTTGTATCTGAACCCATATCACAGACAGCTGTTCAATTCTAAACCCTCTGCTCTGGGACTGGGTTTTTAGCAAGTTAATGATCCGCCCTCCACTCCCTCTCGTTGGCTAAACAATTTCCTCTCCGGTTGTCTCTGTTGGGGAGGTGCAGGTACATTGCGTTAACTAATGCCCTCCCCCCTTTCTATGTTGGCTAAGTGGAGACACAATTCACCTTCCCGTGTGACCCTCACTTCAGTTCCCAGTGGGTGCGATGCGGCAACTTCCAGCTGGTAGAACTTTGAATCGATGGACGAAAAATGAAGCAGGAACAACGGGATCTAAATGCTGCTGCTGTGTGGGCCTGTGGGAAATGGGACATTGTCAGAATTCACCTCAGCGAGGGGCAAGTTGGTGAAGTAACTTTGCAGAATTCTGTAATGGATGAGAATTATTCTGTCTCTAACCCAGAGTGTATCTGAGCTGGGGGCACTGATTGTACAAGACTCGGGTCTGAGATCTGTAAATTCCCGACATCAACTAAACAGGTCCAACATTAGCAAAACTGGAAAACACAATTAATTAAGTGGCTGTGTATTTAATTCATAATTGGAGGAAAATACTTTATTATTTCTACTAGCGTAAGAAATCTAAGCGATAGATTCTCATTGACATGAATTAACGGTGTCCATCAGTGCAAGGGAAATGTTCACAAAACTCGGTTTACCGCTGGATTTATCAACCGTTCTGTTGATGATCTTCAAAGGAATCGCTTCATGTCCCACCACACAGGAGTAAGAAGCGCCGCTGGCCCACTCCTCCGCTGCAATGGATAACAGGCTGTACATGAAGAAGGAGTTATTGCCGTTCTCCGCCATCACCTCGGTGTTCTTGTAGTTTCCAGGATTCACCGGCTTGTCATTGACGGTCCACTTGACGAAGATCTCTCGGGGGGAGAAACCTCTCAGTAAGCAACTGAGGGAGATGAATCTCTGAGCGGAGACATCTTCAGCCGGGGGCAGAAGGACAGAGACGGATGGTTCCCGCGGATATTTAGCTGCAAAAAATTTACAATAAATGTCAAAAAAAAACTGGAGAATTGCAGGGACAATGACACCGGTGGTTAGATGTGAGAGAAATGTGTTTTGTTTTGACTTTTCAAGATCTCCATTTTCCACTTTAGGGTCTGACCGGCTTTCTAGCTCGGAGCAGCTGTGGATGCAATCATTTACGCTGAGAATATGCGGGATTGGACTGGAAAGTTTCATCAGTAACAGGCCATTCGGCGGAACGGTTCTGTGCTGGTGTCTAAACTGCACACCAAGCTCCTCCCACCTTATATCATCAAACCCTGCAGTACAGTTTCTTGTTCATTCACCTACTTATGAATTTACTGCTGGAATGCTTCATGCACGGGCCTAGGGATTTTAGTTAGTGGAATTACCAATCAGACTAGCTCATTAATGCACTGTACACTAATTATTGGTTCTTAAACTTACACTGGGAATTTGCACACAGGCTCACTTATTGATTCATTCTCACCACTTACGTTCTTCCTTGTGGATGGAATTTCTTAAAGGAGTCGGCAGATCCTGATGGCTCACCACGCAGTAGAACTCAGCCCCACTCAGCCAGGCTTGTGTTGAGATGTTCAGGTTGCTGACCACGCTGTTAGGATCCTTTCCCGGCTGGACAGCAATCTCTGATTTCAAAGGCTTCTGCTCTTGTGTCCAGGACACGAGGACTCCATAAGGGGCGTTACTCACGATGCAGGTTAAGGTCACTGTCGCCTCCAGTAAGACCTGTTCTATTGGCGGTGGCTGTAGAGTAATTACGGGATCGGTGCAGTCGGAAACTGTGAAGCAGAAATGAATGTCAACCAAAACATCATCTTCAGAATCATAAACCCAGTTTTCAGCTTTCACTCTCAGGACGGGAATATTTATTTGACCTGCCGCTGCCGTGTTAACGCCTTCATTATTTGAAGGTCAGTGACTTGCAATAATTCCGGGAGACTCCATAACATTCCATGGGAATTTCCAGCCAGAACCACTGGGACTGGATAAACCAAATGCCTGTCCAACAATGCGAATAAATTCAGGTACATTTGTTTTATAGACAGATTATCACTCGCCCCGAAATCAAGGAATCAGAGAATGATAGAATGCTCACAGCACAGGAGGAGACCATTCAGCTCTCTAAGTCCCTCTGTAAGAATAATGTGGGCCTTAACCCCATTTATCCACCCCGTTCTGTCACGTGCGATAACATTTTCAAAAAAAAAAATGTTAATCTCTTTTTTTGAAATGTCAATTGATTCCCAGCCTCAGAAATTCTTGGGGTAAATGAAAGTGATAATATTTCACAGTGTGAGGAAAATGTTGCCAAAATCGCCTTCCCCAGAATGTTTCTATGTCTAATTTGGAGGACTAAACTCTTTCTCCCCTTTTCCAATTTCATTAATTAACCGAAACACCGGAATTCGATCACTCATGAGACTTTTGTACTCAAAGGAATGCAGCCGAGACGATGCAAACTGCTATCAGCGCTGATCAATCTGAAAACAGCAGCAGAAATAAAGTGCACATCTTTGTCAGAATTTAAGTCATGGGCAGTTACCAGTAAAGGCCTGCAGACACCGATCCTACTCACAATATGAACAATCATTTTCGGATAAAACTAAAACCAATGACTCCTCACTCACTGTCCAACTTTTGAACAAAATGTCACCGTGTTTTGTGAGTTGATGGAATCCTGGACACCGGGAGATTCGGATTCAGAAAGAACATGGGTTCAATCCCCACTCCAGATGTTTGAACACAAGTGTAGCTTCTGGTACCAGAAATGTAGTACTGATCGAGTACTGTATTGTGAGAGGTACCAACTTCAACATCAACTGTTAAGGCCCGGGACTGCCTGCTTTGTCAGTGTGACCTCACATTTCCCCAAATTCTCCCAAGTTTTGTGTCGTCCACAAACCTTTAAACTGTCCCCTGCAAACCAAGATCTACATCATTTATATATATAAATATTTATCCACTTAGCTATTGTCCCTTTAATTCCATGATCTATAACTTTCCTCACAGGTCTGTGGTGTGGCACTGTATCGAAAGCCTTTTGGAAGTCCATATAGACCACATCAACGGCCTTGCCCTCATTAACCATCTCTGTTACCTCTTGAACAAACTCCAGCAAGTTAGTTATACAGGATTTCCCTTTGATAAATCCATGATGACTCTTCCTAATCAATCTACATTATCCCATATGATATTAATTCCATCCGGAATAATTGTTTCCAGAAGTTTCCACACCACCGATGTTAAACTGACTCGTCTGTAATTGCAGGGCAGACTTTTATAAACTTTGTTGAACAAGAGCGTAATATTTGCAATTCTCCAGTCCTCCAGCACCTCCCCCAAATGCAGGGAACGCTGAAAAATTATTGTCAGTGTCTCTGCAATTTCCACCCTCACTTCCCTCAGTTCTATTGGACGCATCTCACCCGGTCCCGGTGCCTTATCAACTTTAAGTGCCAACAGCTGATGCAATTCCTCCTCCTTATCAATTTTAAACCCTTCTAGTGACTGAGTTTCCTCCTCTGTCACCATGGCCTGGGCAACGTCTACCTCGTAGGTAAAGACAGCTGCAAAGTATTCATTTAACACCTCATCCATGCCTCTTGCCTCTATGTGTAAATCTCCTTTTTGATCCCTAATCGGCCTATTCCTCCTCTTACAATCCTTTTACCATTCATATGCTTATGGAATACTTTGGGATTTCCTTTTATGTTAGCTGTCAGTCTTTTTTCATTATCCATCTTTGCTTCTCGTATTTTCTTTTACACATCCCTTCTGAACCTTCTGTATTCAGCTTGGTTCTCAAATGTATTTGCTACCCGGCATCTGCTGTAAGCACATTCTTTCTTCCTTAACTTAATTTCTATCCCCATTGCCATCCAGTGAGCTCTGGATTGGCTTCTCCAGACCTTCCCTTTTGAGGGAACATACTTTGACTGTGCCGAAACCATCTCACCTTTGAAGTTAGCCGATTGTTCAGCTACTGTTTTTCCCACCAACCTTTGGTTCCAGTCTATCAGGCCCAGCCCCATTCTTGCCCCATTGAAGTCTGCTCTCTGCAAGTTGACTATTCTTACCCTGGATTGATCAATGTGATTTTCCAGCGTCATCCTTAACCTTATGATACAATGATCACTGTCCCCTAAATGCTCCCCTCCTGTCAATTTATTTACTTGGCCCACCTCATTCCCAAGAACGATGTCAGGCAGTGCCTCCTTTCTTCTTGCACTGGACACTGCTGTAGGAAATTCTCCAGAGTATAATCTAGGAATGCTGCTCCCTCACTGCCCCTTACGGTACCACTATCCCAGTATATATTCGGGTAATGAACCCCTCCCCCCTCCATTATAACTAGTCGATGATGTTTAAACCTCTCTGTTATTTCCTTGCTCCTCTCTATCTTCCCACTGCCTATTCCGGTGTACACATTACACCCAGCAATGTACTTGCACCCTTCTTATTCCTTTGCACCAGCCAAATTGGCACTGTCCTTGAATCGCCTGACACATTTTTTTCTCCAGTATTGCAATATTCTCCTTAAGCAAAAACGCCACGACCACCCCACCCCGTTTCTATGCCCTTTCCTCTCTTTTCTGAACATCTTGTAACCAGGAATATTTAACACCCAATTTTGCCCTTCCTTAAGCTTACCGTTATCTCCGTTATCGCCCTAACATCATAGTCCCACAAGACAATCTACGACAGTAACTCCCAAATTTTATTAACTATACTCCGTGCATTCACATACATGCAGCGCAAGACTGATTTAGGCTTCATTGCATGCTTCCTTCTCCTGACTCCATCTATTAACTGACTATACCCTCTTTTAGTGTTAGCTGCCTCTCCCAGAATTCCATGCACCCTGGTATTACTCTCTGACATTCACTCCTTGTTCCTACGCCCCTCCTGAGTTACTTTGAACCATCCCCAGCAGCAAAACCAATAATGTTATTTAGTTCTAAAATCCAAATATTGCTGGAAATCTGGAAAAAAAATGTAAATGATTAGCTAAAGTGTGTCTGTTTGCTGGACAACATGTGTCCCTCAACATACAGAATTAAATCAATTAATAAATAAATAAATCCAGTCAGCATCATGTCCCAGTTTATAGGAAACTGTTGTACAGCAAATCGCTGCTGAATATTCTGCTTTACGACAATGAGCACATTTTCACGGTCATTCATTGGCTGTTAAGTGTTTTAGGACAATCTGATGCTGATAAAGACGCTTTGTAAATGATAGGATTACTTCAGTGTGTTTTTGTTTCCTTTGGAAGGAAACGCAAGCGGGCAAACTGGCAAATGGGAGACATTCT
Source organism: Cetorhinus maximus (assembly GCF_964194155.1). Lineage (NCBI taxonomy): Eukaryota > Metazoa > Chordata > Chondrichthyes > Lamniformes > Cetorhinidae > Cetorhinus > Cetorhinus maximus. The sequence goes on from NW_027597663.1 coordinate 28,723, forward strand.
CTGAATTTTAATCATTCCAAAATAATTCTTGGCTTGGACAGAGATTGGCACCAAGAATGGCCTTGAAATTTCTTGGGTTGTGTCTCTTACCATCAGGTTTGGTGATGTTTCGGCTTTGAGTGACCCCTTTATGAGTGACCAGGCAGGTATAGAGCGTATGACTGAACCAGTCCCCAGCGGGGACTGTCAGCTGACTGGTCGCTGAGAAGTTCCCGTTCACTTCAAAGCCGGGAGAGGTGACGAAGCCCGAGTCCATGGCCTGTCCATTCTTCATCCACTTCACGTTGATTGAATTTGGACGGAAATCAACGATTGAACAGACGATGGTTGCAAATCTGCTGCTTGTGATTTCGTCACTGGGACTCACGGTGAGGAGAACAGTTGGATGATGCACCACAATATCTGCAAGAAAATTCATATTATTTGGAAATAATTTTCCTTCAAACCAAACAATTAAAAACTGTAAAACTATTTACATAAAATCCATAGGACAGAACCAGGCCAGCCGGCCCCATAGTTCAATGCTGGACTTTAGGATCCACAAGAACTTCCTCTCGTTCTACTTCATCTTGCAGTATAAAAACCACCTTCTTTACAATCTCCCTCATGTATCTATTAAGATTCCCCTGAACAGGGTCTCAGTAACGTCTCACCTACAAGAAGTCCCACATTCTGCTCATCCTTGGTGTAAAGAAGATTCAGATTTGCCAATTGTTTTTTTTTTAACATTCTGTTGTAAACATGAACTCTAATTCTTGTGTAATCAATCAAATTATTTCAGAAGTCTGAGGACCTTTATTCGGTCCCACCACAGATTTTTATTTTGTAGAGAATAGACCACCAGCCTATTCGCTGTTACTTGACAGAAGTAATCTATCAGCTCTGGTATTGTCCTTGTAAGTAGTTTAGCTCCTATTGTGACGCCTCTGTAGCATTCTCCTTACGTGGAAACCAGAACTACATACAGTATACTCGGTGTGATATGGAGGGGATAACTGCACACAGTACACCTATTGTGATGTGGAGACCTTAATTATACACAGTACACTACGTTGTGATGTGGAGAACAAAACTGTCCTAGGTGCAATAACTGTGATGCGGAGACCAGAGCTGTCCATATCACACTAAGTGTGATGTGGAGGCCAGAACTCTACACAATCCACTAAGTGTGATGTGGACAATACAGGTATCCACAATACACTAAGTGTGATGTGGGCACCTGAACTATACACAATACTCTCACTCAATTCTAACCCATGTGATGCAGAATTTGAACATAACTCATTTGCTGACCACGTTTACCCTTCACCCAGCCCCGGCACTGCCGCCCTGAGCATCCCACAACACGAACCTGGCATTTCCTTCACCCAGACCGACCCGCTCCGTCGAACCTCGCAGTAGATTGTGCTGCTTCCCACCTCTGATTCGGTGATGGTTAACTGGCTGCTCAGGGTGTGGGTTCCCTCCTTGTTCAGCACTGACGGGTAAGTCTTCAATCCAGCTGTGATCGTCTCTTGATCTTTCTTCCAGGAAACGCTGGTGATTTCGGGGGAGTAGTCCGCAGCCAAACAGCCGTAGGTCACGGAGCCAGCAGTGTTTGTTTGTTCACAGAAGGAGAGGAGGGCGTAGAGGGTGGGGGGAGAATCTGTCGCTGGGAAAGAAGAGTCAATTAAACAAGCTAAAAATTTTATACGTGCTTATGAAATAAGCAAATTGTTCGAAGTTTAAGATTGGTATCATTTATTTCCAAAATACTCTGATCATAAACTGCATTTAGGAGTTGATATGCCCGACGGGACACGCCGCCATGATGGCCAGTCTTGTACACAAAATGAGGCACAAGTCGGAAAAGGGAAATACTGCACATGAGGCCACATAATTGCGAGTTAAATAAGGGATATTGTAACCTGGGCTTCCTCCAGCCCTTGCTCATCTGTTGAGGAAAACATCAATCATTCCTCAAACATTTTCACTTTAGACCCTTCCACATTATTTCCACTGAGCTCTCGCTTAAAGTATTTTACTATCAACCTCTTATCACCAGCAAATGACTATTTTAATGCAGCAACATTTAGCTATCTCTGGGCCAGGATGGCCGATTATCTTCCATGAAGGACATCAGTGAGCCAGAGGGGTTTTTACACTAATCTATTCTAGTTTCATGTTCAATATGTTGTTGTTTTCAGGGGATAAACTTGGAAGATGCTTGGCAGCATTTGCTCTAAAGATTCTGTAACTCCGACCGGTGGATCGACTAGCTTCATTACTTACAGACAAACTTTTAGCACTTTTATAAAGCATGACCCAGCGTTGTTCAATGAGACTATTTGATAGCATGGACGGTTGGCTTTCGGCCAATCACAATTCAGAATTAACTCTCCAAAGCTGTCAATGCTCAATGAGTGTACAAATAATCCATTATTATCAGCTATTTTGGTTAGATAAAAAGATAGATAGATACATAGGTAGATAGATAAATAGAGAGTTAAAGAGATCGGTAGATAGATAAATAGACAAACAGATAGATAGATAGATCGATCGATCGATAGAGATAGAGAAAGAGAGAGAGAGACAGGCAGATAAACAGATGGATGGATAGATAGATAGATAGATAGATAGATAGATAGATAGATAGATAGATAGATAGATAGATAGATAGATAGATAGATAGATAGATAGATAGATAGATAGATAGATAGATAGATAGATAGATAGATAGATAGATAGATAGATAGATAGATAGATAGATAGATAGATAGATAGATAGATAGTGATAGAAGATAGAGACAGACAGACAGACATACAGATAGACAAGGTAGGCAGGTAAACAGATAGATAGATAGACAGACAGACAGACAGATCGATATATGGATCTTTGCATCGATGGATGGAAAAACGGATGCATGAATAGATACATGTTCAGAAAAAGGCGTTTCATCCACACTGCACAATAAAATGTTCACAGTTCACAGACTGTTCTGATTAGATACAAGAGAGAAGAACATTTAAGTTCCACATCAAATTCACAGCTCTAGTAAAGCCCTTAGGACAACAGTAAAACTGCCTCTATGATAGTTCATCAAATGTCCTTAGGGCAGTTGGAATCAGGTTGTGCATTGAGTTAAGTTAAATTCATATTTTTCCAGCTTTCATTCCCACAGTAGTTTGCATTAGACAAGGAGTAAGGCACCATACTGTCCATTTAAGCTGCACAATGTATTTCCAGATTCGATCATATCGCAGAAGGTAACGTTACAGTCACTTCATTTAACTGTCCTGAAATTGATCTTTAGGTCAGGACAATCTGATTCAAATATTATCTGTTACTGAAAATGTTTAATCATCATCCCTTCATCAGAAACTTGGCTTTTTTTTTAGAATGAAATGTGCTTTAAATTAATGATATGCTACTTCATTGGAGGAATTAAGGCATTTAATTTTACATACCTAATTCGGAGGACTCACGCCCAATGTGTTTGATACTGGTTAAAGTTCCTTGAACATTGAGAGTGCCAACACGCTCATGTCAGATACAGAACAGATGAATTATACTAAAACTCTCTTTGCACAGTCCTGTGAAGCGCTGTATTTCAGGAATAGTAATGGTGGGATGCATTCTAAAACGCCCTCTATTCCGCATTGTTAGTTAAAACTTACGCTTAGACTGGACCATCAACAAACCACAGGCTCTGATACAGCAAACACTGAACAGGAAAAATATCTTTCTACACTTTGCATTCCTTCTGAATTCTACAACCTGGGATACTGATCTTATTTCTGAGACACCTTCTCAAACTTAAGAACAGACTTGCACCTTCCTCGGATATACAAACTTCTTATATAATGGTTCGAAATTAATTCCCTGAAATACAGGAGAATGAACCAGAAAGTTCACCAACAGCCAGCAGGCTCCTGATTCTCGCACAGTGACCACGCACGTAGAAACAGAACAGACATAAACAATGCAAAAATCATTCTATTAAAGATAGATTTCTCCAGTATCCATTAATCCGTTTGAATAGATTAAAACTTCTGTAAATTTATGACCACGTCACTTCTTTGAAATGAAGCTGATTCTAAATTGAAAAACTCCCTTTGAGGGGCCGCAATATCTCCCTGTCTGTGTATAGTATTCACAACAGCCTTAGAGTTAGTTTGGCTGAGAACAGGTTCATCAAAATAATTTACATTCATGGTAATTTATGTCTATAACAGGGACATTGTACCAGAACAAGAATTTAACAAATCGGGAGATAATTACACTGAAATCCGATTATTCACTGACATAATTTCAGAATTACGTGTAAGCATTGAAACTGCTGAGGCAATACACGAAGGTAATTAATTAAATTGTACAAAAACATCCAAAGGAGCTGAAGGCAGCTGAGTAAGAAACATGTTGCTTTCCAAGTTAACTGAAAATAATTTTTAAAATTCTCCAACCATGAGTTTTAACTTTAATCCTGGACTCAGCGCAGCACATTTGAGAGATTTTTTTGTAATGAGTTTGCACTGATCTTAGATTCTATTTTCACATTGTTGATATTTTACCCTATTATGCCAAGTTAGTTAATAATTTTATTCTTCTTCTGATTTGTCTCTTGTTAATAATCGGCTTAATTAAATTAAGGTGACGTTTCTTAAATTAAACAAATAATGAGATACACATTCGGACAAATATATTATATTACTTTTAATAAATTAAGATGATCAAAAATTTATAAGAATGTGCTCCTATAACTACACCCGTGTAAGCTTTTCATGTTTGTAACTATGTTGGCAAGACATAAAAGCTCTTCTGTTCTAAACGTGTATTTCACATGATAGAATTATAAGTGGGCAGCTTAACATTGTTCAAACACTATCCGGGTACTCAAATCGGTAATAAAAAAATGGATTGCAATATCCTCTAGTCACTAAAGCAGGACTCCGGAGTTTAAATATCATCCCACATTTCAACAGCATTTTTATTTTTAACAATTAATGTAGCCCTGGCAGTTTGTCGCCATTTTCGGAGCCTCCCCTAGATAATAATACAGCCAAGTTTCGATATACCATTCCCGTAATCCACATAATGCACGTAAATGAGTTTTAAATATATAATGAACATAAAATGCTGCGGATGCTGGGAATCTGATATAAAAACGGAAAATGCTGGCAAAACTCAGCACGTCTGACAGCATCAGTGCAGAGAACAACAGAGTTAACGTTTCGAATCGGTATGACTCTTCTTCAGATCTCTGCTTCTCCATGGACAGATGCTGCCAGTCCTGCTGAGTATTTTTTTCAGCAATTTCTGTTTAAATATATAATGCTACTTATTGAAATTAAGATCCACAACCATCAATGCAGAACTGAGAGATAACAATTCCACTGCATCACCTGAGACACTGAAACTCCACGAGCAAAAAGAACAACGATTTTAATGAGAATTAAAGGTAGCTTCCATTTAATTCAACCCGTATATCTCACAGCTTTGCAAGATTGGTGGCTGTTCTTCAATTCAGAAGTTACATTTAAAACTAAGCCAACCTGCTTCAATTGCAATGTTTGTCCATCTACAGCCTTATGCATTTTGGACTTTCTCTGAATTTGAATAGAATTATTGAGCAATTCATTAACTGTAAACTGTTTAAGATTGGTTTAGTGATAATGGTCTAAATTTGAAGGAACAACGCTGTTTGGCTGCACAGCAAAGGTTCAGCAACCCGGCAGATATATAAAATTAGCTAGCTGCAATTTACAAAACGCATTTAATATTGATAATTAATTTGCACCTTTCAACTTGTGTAAAACAGGGAGGAACCAATTAATTTAAAATCCCTGTTTGAACTAAACACTGCAGTGCGATCAGTGTGTATTATATTAAAAAAAAACAATGGAAATTGCTGGAACCTCTGCATTTGTCCAGCTGCTATTAATTGTGCTGCGTTTTGCAGCAGAGTTGTGGATAGCACAAATTATCTGCTAAATGTCTATCAATACTATTTTTTATTGTTGTAATCTTGGGAAATATTTCCGCATTATAGCCGTTTGAGTTATATTCATTTAACTCCTCATCACAGTTCAAATTCGCTGGTTATGCACTTTAACATTGCAGTGTTACTTCAAGCATTAGGTAGGAGTATCGGGTGCAAAATATTAATTGTTAAATCTGCAATTAGCACTAAAATAAAAATGCATCAATATATCTATCAATATTGATTTAAAAGCCTGCCTGCTTTGTAACTATAACCCTCCTTCATAATGGTTTAATCAGATGTGATCGACATTACATGTTTTAGAATCACAAAACAGGTCCATGAGCTGTAACCATTCAAAGTAACCCAGGACCATACTCTCCTCAGCACTTAACATGAAATCACAACACCGAGGGACTGAATCCAACAACTGCTTAATTACCTAAGTCGTTTCAGCAGAATCAGGTGCAACATTTCAAATAAACCTCAATACATCGCACCGAAGTTGCCTTTCATTGAATAAGTCATTTATTGAAATAAACAGAAATATGAAACCATGGCAGAAGAATTATATTTCGATGGATCGTGTTTAATGCATTGTGTTGATTTTCACGGTATATTTTAGTAATATCGGGCGATATTACTGCATTTTAATGTTTCAATTTGTTTTCATTTAAACCAGACCCAGGCAGGAAATTTGTTAACTCTGTTGTTCTTAGTTATGGTAGCATTTCACTTATTTAAGATGAACATTCGTCAACATTATATTGATATTTCTCAGCGCAGTTAACACAAATAAACATGATAAGCATTTATTTTAAAACCCATAGTTTAATATGACATTTTTGTACTTGATAGCACTCGGTTTCCTGTCTACAATGTTATTTCCAACACTTTTAAACAAAATGTTTTCAGTCGATTAGAAAACTTGCAGCAATCAGATGTCACCGAGATTAAATATGGTAGAAACACCAAACTGTTTAGAAAAACTCATGTATTTAAAGTAAGCCAAGCACAAAGCCTCATCAGCAGACAAAAGGCAAATCACTCAAACAAGACCCCCAGAGCATTTTTTTTTTGCCGAGAAGCAGGAGAATTGTTCAATCCCTTTGCAGCATAATTCAATGAAACATTTTAAACACAGAATGCAAAGTTTCGGTTAACACATTAATGACTAAAATAAACAGAAATGTGAAACAATGAAGCAAATCCAACAGCACAGAATGAAGGCATGTTTCTTACCTGCAGTCACCGTCACCATGGTCCCTTGTCCCCAGTAGCCAGGATAGTCACAGTGTTACACTCGCTGGTCTGGGTCACACAATAACCAGTTCTGCACACAAGGGGAGAAATTCAATATTAATTTAAATGTTAAGAACCGAGAGGCAAAGTAAAATCATAATCGACTTTATCAAAAAAGTAAAATTGTGAATTATTTTTTAAAACTTTATAAATTACACTGTTTTATTTGTATTTCACAGAGTAACTGATGATCATGCATTGAAATCAACAACCAATGATTTAATAATTGACACTTTAGCACCTCTTGAAACCTGTCAGTTGGAGAGTTCCAGGCACAGATAGGGCTTTGTTTAATATAGTTGTATTGTAAGAAAAAATGCATTGACCCAAATGCAATCAATTAGCCCCGATGAGGTTTTTGCATTAACAGTAACGGCTGTGCCATCCAGTTGTATCACTGTGAGACGCACCATGTCAGAAACTGTGGCAGACAGGTAAATGTGAAATACAGAGATTCAAATCCACAGCGGTGTGAGAAACATGATTCTGAATACTGTAGCAATACATCATTGTGATATTTCAGTTAGAACTCTTCATTATGTTAATAAAGCGGATCGAAATAAGCCTTTAACATCTATGCCCCTATTTAGCAAGACAATCAAAATTAGCAAAAACGGAGACTTTTATACATTTTTCGTAATTCAGTGTTCCTTCAAACCCTTATTGTTGGTCATATTTATTTTCTTTGACTTTCCTGGTGTGATACTGATCGCAGATTTGATCAAAGTCCCTCTCCGGGGTATTTGTATGAGGAGTTCGCTATACACAGCACCGTGACCCACTGTAGTACCACAATGACACCCACCAGCACAAATACTGCTCTCACTCACTGATTGTTGCTCCAAGAAATAAAACCTTTCAGTCAGCAGAAGATTTGCAGATTTTGATTACATTTCATCGAAGAGTTTTACTCAGGAGCAGAACTTTAGGCTAAAATTATCCCCATTCACATAATAATTTGCCAATATTTCCATTTGGCTCCTGGTCGTCAGTTGTGCACATTCTAAGCGGTAACTATGCTCTTTAATATACAGAGTTAGTCAATATTTTGTTTTTATTCTTCGCCACTTTATTGCTTTGGAAAATGTAACTTTTCAATCTTGGTTGAATCACATCTCTTAACCTATTTTGAGCTAATACTGACCTATGATTCGCTGTAATTATTCCTCTGCGGTTTCTGTACGAGCTCTGGACTTGTTCATGTCGCCGTGGTCTCTTGCACAGTAATACCTCGCGGTGTCGTCGGGTCTCAGATTTTTGATCTCAATGTAAGTTGTGGACGAAGTTCTTGATGGGATGATTCGACCTTCAACCCCAGGCGCGTAATACGTGGTTGACGAGGGTTTGTGGAAAGCAAGGAGCCACTCCAGCCCTTTCCCAGGAACCTGTTTAACCCAGTTCACATAGTAGCTGTCCAGACTGAACCCGCTCACTGAACAGGACAGTTTGCGAGATTCTCCGGGCTTGGCGGTCTCTGAAGCCGGCTGGGTCAGCACGATGGCGGATTGGACATCTGTTAGCGAATGGAAAAAATGTAATTACATTAGAAAACAATCAAATCAGTAAATGTAAATAGCAACACGATATCAGACAAGAAGCAGACTTCTATTGTATCAACCATAAAGTCAGGAATACTCACAGGTGGAGCAAGCCAAGAAGAAGCAAAGGCACAGCGCAAATCCCATCCTTCAGTCTCTGGGTATAACTGACTTGGGAGCGTGACTCTCCGTCGCAGCGACACCTGCGGATTGTGAACCCAGAGCTGAACTGTCCCGCTATTTATACCGGCTAGAGTCAAATAAGAGAGAGAGAGAGAGCTGGATAATGGGAGTCACTCTCCTCCCCCAGTTAACAGCCTGACTCCTCCTCTCTTTTCCTGTCTGGGTCCAGCTGTATAAACAATTATTAACCATTAATATTCCGTGTTCCACAAATGTACGTTTTTTGATTGTCTATTTATCCTTTGGGTTGTGACACTCTCTCTCCAAAGCAGGTTTAGTTTTAAATTGATTCAGGGCGAACCTTTATATTCCCAATAAACACCTCACATGTGCTCAGTGTCCAATTCCTCTCAGATGGACCTAAACGCTCCCATGGAATTATTTCGAAGGTGAAGGGAGAGATCCCCTGGGGCCAATATTTCTCCTTCAGCCAACATCCCAAAATCAGCTTATCTGGTGATTTATCACAGTGCAGTTTGCTGGATCTTCCTATGCGTAAATTCACGGTCGTCTTTCCTTGCAATACAATGGTGATTATATGTTTATAAATAAACAAATCTTCATTGCCTATAAAGTGCTTTAAGGTGTCCTGTGGTTGTGAAATGCACTGTTTAACTGCAAGTCTTCTTTATTTCCATTTTCCCCTATCTGTGGTCTAAAAGTTGCAAATGTTACTGATATTTGTCCAGAGAAAGCGATTATAGTTGTCCTAGGACATCGACAGTTTCGGAATAATGTCACTTAATTTCAGATATAATCCATCGTGAAATATGAATCTTCGCTTTAAAACAATTCCCGGTGAATCAATTTTCCACTGGATCTCAGTTCACCAGTGTGAATATTGTTCTTTCATTTCACACTGAACGATTCTAAATGGGATTGGTTGAGATTTACACCGAGGAATGTTTGTGTGATGAGGCTGAAACAGTCCAGCCGAATACTGTTTAGTTAAGAATTAAATCACCATGTCTACCTTTCTAATTGATGTGACATATTTATCCCACAAACTATGGGGAAATATTTAGCAATGCAGATAAAACAATATCGATCTGGGTGACCCCACTAAAGCATAAATTATATTCAGAGATTTGGGGCATCACGAGTTTGATTTTTTTTTTGATGTTGTTAATTTTCACCAAGGAAGATAAATCATTGAATTTATGGTGATATCAAACCTGTTGTGTTCAGCTTTTCAGGTGCCAAGACTAAATGTATAACGGGTTACATGTGAAAATATAAAGCCTGCCATTACAATTATACTAAAATTCCAGTGAATAATTTGAGTTCTCAGTCAGTCTCCAGATTGGGATTGTAACTCTGCCATCTGCAGACCATTGGGTAAATTACAAAATTATTAAATGAATCAAACATTAGTATCAGAGTAGTTCATGTGTTCTTTATATCTGTGTGATACCAGCACAGCTGGCATTCCCTGTTACAGGATTGTAAAAGAACTTCCCAATTATCGGAATCAAATTGGCCTTAAATAATTAAAATCGCAAACTCATTGTATTGTTGTATTCACATTTAGTCTGTTCTGCACCTGCCATACACAAAACGCAGTTTCCTTAATATCATCTCATAAGAAATGCAATTTAGATTAACATTGCCTAACGATTCATTTGCTGATAAATTTATTCCCAGTTTGTTGAACAACACGTTCATCCCATATCTCTGCCCAACAGGCAGTGACAGGAATCCAGCATTCCACCATCAGGGAGGAGCGATAATTCACATTTCAATTTACAGGAAACATCTGTGGCTGCTGTGCAGAGAATTCAACAATCAGTTTCCTGCCCGCTGATCAAATATAGCAAGGCAACAAGAACCCAGGTGTTAGCAAAGGAACCTATTTATACACAGATCTGCCCAGCAACAATGTGCCCAAACAGTCCAGGCTCATCTCCATTGGGTATATGGACGTTCATTTCGAATGAATTCATAACTTGAGATTGATTCCCAGAAACTGTATCCTCTCTGAAGTACCAGTGTATGAATCCTAGGAAAGATTCTCAGAGCATGAGGCAATTGTGACAGAAACCAAAGGAATTATTTCGAGACGCTGGGGCCTATCTGACGCTCCAGGGAGCACAAATCCTGAATGTGATTCCTAGAGACTGGGGGATATTAGAAGTATCAGGGAGCATAAAACCTGGGGTTAGTATCAAACACCTGGGCCCAGCAGACTCACCAGAGAACATAAATGCTGGGAATTGTCCCCAGAACCTGGATTTTCTGATGTATGACCGTTTAGTTGTTCAAAACCTGGGAATTGCTTCCAGGTGCAGGGGTTATCTGATACGACCTGCCCTTGAAGCACCAGCTATACTAATGATTCCCAGGGGCTGGTCCCAAGTCACACAGACACACATTGAATCACAAGCCCTGGGCATTATCTCCAGGTGCTGGGCCTATATGACACAGGCAGTCAAGCGAGCACAAACCCTAGGAATGATTATTTGTTATTGGTCCTATATGACACCAACAAACATGGGAGCAGAAACTCGATTAATTATTCCCTGTTTCTGGGTCTACATGACATAGGCAGTGGACTAAAACTCCCATCCATCTCTTTGTCACCTCTTGATCTGAATATTCCAATGGTTTCCTGACCATCCTCCCAGAGCCCACCTTCCATAAATAGGAGCTCAAGCTAAATGCTCTTGCCCATACCTTAATGCACACAAGTCCCGCTGGCCCATCAACCCTGTTCTCCCTGACCCACGCCAGCTCTCGGTTAAGTAATGCAACAGTAATAAGATTATCACAGTTGTTAAACTCCCTCCATGGCCTCCACCACCTCTCCCCCCGCCCTCACTACCACCACCCCCATCCCTGTCAGCTCCTTCAGCCTCACAATCCTCCCAGATCCCTTCCCTCCTCGAATTCTCACATCTTTTGCATCCGTGAATTTTATCACTTGTTGCCAACTGCCTTGGCCCTAAACCATGGAATTCACTCATAAACCCCTTCTCCCTCTCTCCTCCTTTACTATCCTCACTAAAAGTTACATCGTTGACCTAATGTAGGGTCATCCGCCCTTGTGTCTCCTTACGTGACTCGGTGTCAAACTTGGCCTGCTAGTGGTCTGGTGAGTCAACGTGGAGCGATTTACGGCATTAAAGGGGCTATATAGTTGCAAATGGTTGCTGGATATAATTCGATTTCTTTCTGACTGAAGGAAATTGTAAATGTTTTATTAATCTCAGATCACGTATAGTGAGATTCTCGCTTTTACTGCAATATGCCGAAATCATTACAAGGTCCCGAGAGATGTGCTGATGATCAACTAACAATCTGTCACAAAGAACAATGTGTTCATACACGTTATGCATGCTCCGATTTAATCACCTTTACAAATGATTTCTGAAGACAGACAGACATTGCCTTGGTAACAGAATGTTCGGTGGGACAATGCGATCTAAATAGGAGCACAAAATAAATGGATAATCAATGCACATTAAGGATATTACAGGACCTAAAATTATATTTTTAATCAAAGGGAATAAAATATTGAAACATAACTGGAAAACATAATCATTTACCTTTGCAGAATTCTCATAGAAACATTAAGAATGATGTGTTTAGACAAACACGCAAAGGCACACATGTAAACAAACAGACACACAGATACAGTCAGACAAACACAGACGTATACACACACACACACGCACACATACACACACACACATACACACACACACACACACACACACACACACAAATGTTCCCTGATTAAAATTCCTCCCTTCAATTAATGGCAATAAATGTCTATTAATATAAATTAACAGGGGTTGAACCACATTGTCCTTTTGCTAATGTTTCTTTGCGCAACAAAGCTTCACTCAGACGGAATTCTTTGCATTTTGTATCCTTTGCCACCCCCTGTAGAATGTAATAATCTTGTATATCATTGTAGCTTGTTTCTAGATGCGTTAATATGAGAAACAATAACTGATGAAGGCATTTTACAGTAACATTAATGGCAATCTTTCGCCACCAGGTGGCAGTGCTAGCGCGAGTGCTGCCATGAAAACATACATACACTGCTTCAACTATTACTGCTCCATAGCATGTCTATGTTTATATCACAGCAGACCTTCACGCAGTTATTGCTAGTTCTACTTCATTCACAGATGTTGACATTTCTGTCAAGGCCGACATTTACTAGCCATAACTAAATGCCCTGGAGAATGTGTTGGTGAGCCACTTCGCGTGTGGCATAAATCCAAAAACAGTGCTGGTGGGAAGGGAGCTCTGGGGTTTTGACTCCATAACAACGAAGGAAAAAATCTATATTTCCAAATCAGAATACTGTGTGTGACTTGGAGCGGCACTAGCAGGTGTTGGTGCTCCCATTCACCTGCTGCCCTTGTCCTTCTCTGCCGCAGAGCTCTCGGGTTCTGAAGATGCTGTCGAAGGATTTATCAGAACGGGTGAGGGGCTTCCGTTATGTGGAAAAACGATAGAAATCGCATCCTAGAGCAGAGAAAGTTAAGAGATGTTTTGAAAGAAGTGTTCAAGTTTCTGAAGGGTTTTGCAAGGCCATAATCTGACCTTGTCTCAGTCCATATTATTCTGGGTCCAGTCACGGATATTAGTGCAATAAACTCTGTGCCCATCCACACTTTACACTAGGCCCCTTTTCAGTTATTGCTGCACTGAAGCATGTGTCTGGTTATATTACACTCATCTATGTCCTTATTTATATTACACTAGACCCTTTCTCGTTTATTTCTGCATTATGTTATGCCCCCCTTTAAGCTCCATGAGGCAATCTCCCTGTTTATATTCGGCGGGGTCTGCCATAGTTATTCATGCACTAAACAGCTCAGAGTGCAGGAGTCCTTATCGCTGTTTATGTTAAATAAGGCCCCTTTTCTGTTATGACGGCACTGGACACTCTGTTTAAATTAATCTATTGCCAATGTCAGTTATTGTGGTACTGTAAGTTTTTCTGTTTTAGGTAAATAGACAGATGGATGAAGGGAGAGGTATGTTTCATAATAATTAAAGAACATATATTTGTCTGGGTGGGAGGATGGATTTTTGTTTGTTGTAAAAATACGTTTAGTCTTGGTCACAGCCATAAGGAGCTGTGTACAATTTCCCATTGCGCTGGTGTTATGTAACAGTTTTGTTGAAAGTACTGGTCGAATCTTATGACAATGTCGGAAATTTGAACTGGGTTGAGGGACTGAAGGAAAGGTGAGCCAGAGTGCACTGCAGTTTATACTGATTAGTGGAAATCTCTGTTGTGGCTATTGTACACCGTGTTTTAATGTTAAGGAATGTTTCTCCTGAGGGCCTTCACATTTACGTTTTCCGTGGCTACTGGTTGTGTGACCGAGCCTGAACATATATATATGCCTCTATTTGTGTCTGTGAGTGTGTCCATACAAAACACATCATCCATAATGTTTGCAAGTTACATCCCCAAAGATGGATTTCCTTCACCAGTTATTTTCACAGCATTTAATTCAATTTCATTAAAAATGCGTTGAGTGGAATGTAAGTGCAAATTTGTTTGTTGATACGTTTCTATCAACAACAGTACGAACGTCGACATTTTCACGATAGCAGTAATGGCAACGATTGGCCACCAGGAGACAGTGCAAGTTGGTTTTCCTAAATTGTACCAAACCAGCACTGCCTCAGGCGGCAATAACTGAAAAAGGGCCTAGTGTAATGTAGGGATGGGCATGGATGGTTTATATTACATTAGACAGTCTCTAATGTTTTACGTTTAATTATCGACTGATTTGGAAGAGTTGTTAAGTCAAACATCTCTACCCATTCCCAATTCTCATTGAGAAATGGCGAATTGCCATCTTCTTGAAAGTATCAAGCGGTTTGAAACTGCATGAATCCCAAGGCCGGCCCGAATTGTATCCTCGGCATAGGAATCACCATCACTTTATAATCCTTTGCAACTTCAGGCACTGAGACAGGGCGAGAGGGCAGCTAACGTTGTATCCTTGTTCAAACGGATAAAGGTATAGACTGAGTAATTACAGGACAGTGAATATAATCTTGGAGCCGGGAATAGTATTGGAAAGCGAACATTCCAAGGGACAGGGTGCATCTACATTTAGAATGACACTCACTAAGCAAAGCTGGACAGCAAGAATTTGTTAAAGGAAGGGCGAGTCTGACTATTATTGTTAAATGTTTTGAAGGGATAATAAGGGGTGCCGATTGATACAGTGCATTCGATGTAGTCTATGTGGATTTTAAAATGACCAGGTTCTACATGGAAGAGCGGTTCCGAAATTAAAAGCCAATGTGATCCAAGGCAAAGCGGCGAGGTAAATCCAAAATTGGTTCAATGCCAGGAGGCAAGCGATAAATGACACGGGGTGTTTCTTTAAATGGGAGTGGTATCCCCCAGGCCTTAGTAATAGGACTTGCACTTGAAAAGAGCATGATTAAGAAGGCTTTAGATGATACACAAATTGGCTGTGTGATTAAGAATGAAGCAGAAAGCTGTACACTGCAGGATTTCGACCAGTCAGGTAGACATAAGAATGGCATAAAGATGATTGCGAGGTAGACCATTTAAGGAAGGCTAACAAGATTATGGAATAAACAGTAAATAGGAACATAAGAACATAAGAACTAGGAGCAGCAGTTGGCAATTCAGCTCCTCGAGCCTGCCCCGCCATTCATTTAGATCATTGCTGATCTCATTTCGGCCTCAACTCCAATTTTCCACCCTCTCCCCATAACCTTTCAACCCATTACTAATTAAAAATCCATCTATCTCCTCCTTAAATTTATTCAACGTTCTGGCATCCAGTGCATTCTGAGGTAGTGAATTCCACAGATTCACGAATGATACGACACTGAGAAGTAAAGTGGGACTATAGAATGCAGATATTCCTAAAGGTGTCTGGACAGGTAGATGAGGTGATCAAGAAACAGATGGGATTCTTGTCTTTATTCTCCGAGGCATAGAATATACGAGCTGAGATGTTCTGCGGGAACTGTGTAAAACACTAGTTAGGCCAGAGTTAGAGAGTTCGGAGCAACCTTGGTCCAAGAACTATAGGAAAGTCTTGATTGGGCTAGCAACGTTACAGCGGAGATTTACGATGACATTGCCTCGGCTGCAGGAGGTTTGCTATTTGGGAGGATTGGTTAGGTTTGTTTACTTTTGAACAAAGGAAACTAAGGGATGACAAGGCTGAAGTGTATAAACTATGAAGGGTCTGGAGAGTCTGGATACAAAGCCCCATTTCTCCTTGGTTGAGAGTCAATGATAAAGAGGATCAGAAGAAATAGGAGGAGGATTAGTCCATTCAGCCCTTCGAGCCTGCTCTGCCATTCAGGAACATCAAAGCTGATCCGATTTTGGCCTCAACACCAATTTCTTGCCTGCATCCCATAACCCATGAATCTCATGTTGATCAAATGTCTGTCTAACTCAGCCATGAATATATTTAATGACTAGCCTCCATTGCGTTCTGGAGAAGTGAAGTCCAAAGACTAATGACCCTCTGAGAGATGAAATTCCCCCTCATCTCCGCCTTAAATGGAAGAAGACCTAATTTTAAACCGTGTCCCCTAGTTGCAGATTCCCCTGCGAAGTGGAAGCATGTTCTCAGCATTTACTCTCTAAAATTCCCTCAGAATCTTTGAGGTTTCAATCATAGTACCTCGCTTTCCTCTGCTCTTCAATAAGTACATGTTCAATCAGCTGAACTCTTTCTCATAAGGCAACCCCTTCATCCCAGGCATCAGCCTAGTGAACATTCTCTGAATTGATTCTGATGCACGTATATTTCTGATAACAGGGACCATAACTGTCCTCAATACCACAGGTACTGTCTCACCAATGGCAAGTACAATTAGAGAAAGAATTCCCTGCTTTGAAAGTCCACACCTCTTGCAATAAAAGGGGTTATTCTATTTGCCTCCCTAACTCCTTGCTGTGCCCGCATAGTTTCTGTGATCCGTGTACAAAGACACGCAGATCTCTCTGCACTGAAGAATTCTGCAGCCTCTCAATTTAAATAACATGTTGCATTTCGACTTATCCTCCAAAATTAGGCAACCTCCTATTTTTCCAACATTATATTCCATGTGCCAAATTTCAGCACAATCACTTAACTTACCTTAATATCATTGTGGCCTTTTTGTATCCTCCTCAGAACCTGTTTCCCTTTCCAGCTTGGTATCATCAGCAAATCTGGCTATAATACAGTCGACCCCTTCTTCCAGGAGTAAATAGGTCATGGCAAATGTTTTCACCCAAAGGATGATGGGAATCTAAAACTCATGATGTGAAAGGTTTGTAGAAACTTGAAGTGAAACAACCCAAAAGGTTACAGACCAAGAGCTGGAAAGTAGGACAAGGCTGGTTACTGCTTGTTCGCTGGGATGAATTCCGTATTGTAGATTTCTATGACCCTATGATTCACTGCTGTTAGATAGGGGGTTTCAGGGTTTTGACCCAGCGACAGTGAAGAAATAACGATATATTTCCAAGCCAATGTGGTAGTTGGCCTTGGGGGGAACTTATAGGTCTGTCCATGGGTCTGTCACACTTGGTCCTCTAGGTGCTAGCAGTCAGGGGCCTGCACGACGCTGTCAAAGGACAGTTGGCGAGTTGCCACAGTCCATTCCGTAGATGGCGCACACTGCTGTATTTGTGCAGTGGTGCTGGAGGGAATGAGTTTATAAGCGGCGGATGGGATTGCCAATCAGGCGCGATGATTTTTCCTACATGGTGTCTTCCTTCTTCCGAATATAAGAAATAGTATTAGGAGAAGACCATGTGGTTCCTCGGGCCTGCTCTGGAAGTGTGTTGTTGGAACTGCCCTGATTCAGGCAATTACTTCCCTAAAGTTTGCATGGACATTGTGGACAGATTGTGGGGAGTCATGAGGGGCGTTACTGGCCATACAATGTGCTGCCTCTGACCTTTTCTAGATTATTTATATATGTTGCTGGTTCAGTTAACTTAATTTACTGCTGTGACCCCACAATGTTGCTGGTGTTGGATTCCGTGATGGTAATGTCAATGAATAACAGCTGGAGATGGTTAGGATCTCTCTTGATGGAGATGGTCACTGCCTGGCATTTGTAACACGTTATGTCAATTTCCACTCATCAGCCAAAGGTTTATTATTGTCCAAATGTTTTTTTCCCCTCTGCATGGAGACATGAACTGCTTCAGTATATGCGGAATCGTGAATGGTGCTGAAAATTGTGCCAACATTCGTGAACATCGCTACTTCTGGCATGATTATGGAAATAAGGTCATTGATGAAGCAACTGAAGATGGCTGGGCCTAGGACACTTTCCTGAGGAACTCCGAGAGCGATGCTCTGGCGTGGGGCTTCTGGCCTCCAGCAACAGCAATCATTTTCATTTGTGCTAGGTATGACCCCAATGAGTTTTCCCCTTGATTCCCATTGACTTCAATGTTGCTAAGGATCCTTGGTGCCACAATCTGTCAACTGCTACCTTGATGTCAAGGGCACTCACTCTCATATGAGAAGTTCAGCTGTGTGCCTTTGTTCAAATCAACAACGTGATGTAGTCGGGAACTAAAAGGTTCTTGTGAAGCCTAACTGAGCATTGTTGAGCAGCTTGTTGGTGATGAGCTGCTGTTTGATTGCTCCATCAATGACACCTTCCATCAGGTTGCTGATAGCTGAGAGTAGAATGATTGAGGGTCAATGGACCGCATTGGGTTTGTTGAGCAATTTTTCACCATGTTACAGCTTAATCAGGCTGACACCCCATTTTTAGATGCTCTTGTTGCTGCATCTGGCCTATTCTTCTGAATTCATCATTGAACAATCGTTGATCCCCTCGCTTCATCCGAATGGTAGAGTGAGGGTTATACATCCCATTACCTGCATATTGTGGGGGGATAAGAATGTTGCTCAAGCTAATGGCTTCACTGACGCACAGTTTTTAACTGCCAAGTATTCTCCAAATCTATCGCATTTAGCACAATGATTATGCCACACAGCGCAATGGGTCAGCCTGAAGATGGGTCTTTGTATCCAAAAGGAACGTGCGGTGGACACTCCCACCAATACTGACGTGGAGAGATCTATCTGTGCCAGGTTGAGAAATGAGCGCGGTCTCTAGTAAGTTTTCCCCTTGTGTTCTCTCAACACCTTCCGGGGGGGCCGGTCTGGTAGATATGTCCTTCATGGCTTGGCCAGCTCAGTCAGTATTGGTATCGAGCCATTCTTGCTGATGGGCATTGAAGTTCCATTCCCTTTTCTGCTCTCAGTGTTTCGCCAGAATTGTGTTCAACATGGAGACGCGCTGATTCATTAGTTGAGGTTGGAAAATAACTCGAATTAGAAAGGAAATGTTCCACCGTCGCTTGCTCTGCTGCCAGGAGTATTCATTACTCCTGGAGTCAATCCTGAGGACCCGCCAGGGGCACTCCTTCCCGACTAATGTCCCGCCAGCACTTGTGGGTCAATCAGGCGTGAGGATATTGGTTGGAAGGTATTAACATTGAGCAGGACTATGTCAGGCGGGTGTTCCACTAGTCTGCGTTCAGTGTTTCTAACTTGTGGTAGATGTCCTCAGATGATTGTGTGGAGAATTTTATAGAGTTAATTGGACTGTCTATATCTTTGCCTGTGCCTCGGTTGATGCCGTTTGGCTTTTCTGACTGTGCTCAGGTTGCTGATTCTCGTAGCCGTTTAATAAAAATGACTGCAAACTGAGAATTTTTGGAGGGAAATTAAAAGTTTATCTGGAATCCTATCGGGAAAAAAGAAACATTTAAGGGGGGAATGTATTTCCGAAACGGACATTTATATATCAGGTGTGTTTTGATGAGTCTGAGAGATGCGCTTTTCCCATTACTGATATTGGATGTATTTTTAATAATTCAGCTGTATAAAATTAACTAAATTTAAATTCCCAAAAGCTTTGTTAAAAGTTGAGCTCATGTAATATCTGTTTGTGTTACATAACGCCCTTTCACAGTTATTGCTGCACTAAACTGTTTATGTTTATATTTCATAGGACTTGTCTCAGTTTTTAATGTAATGGGCCATATTTAAGATTATTTTAAACCAGGCCCTGTTTCAGTTATTAAAGAACTCGTGCAGCTTACCATTTAAGTTATACCAGGCCCTATCTCTGGTTACATTACACTGGACCCTAAATCAGGCACGACCTGGCCGTGGCGCTGCCACAGATTCACAGCGCAGCAGAGGCCCTTCGGCCCATCGACTCTGCACCGGCACCTGAGAAACACCTGACCTACCTACCAATCCCATTTACCAACGTTTGGCCCCTAGCCTTGAATGTTATGACGTGCTAAGTGCTCATCATTATCCCAGCCACCCAGAGGCCCAGGCTCATCTTCTGGGGACATGGATTCAAATCCCACCACAGCAGCTGGCGGAATTTAAATTCAATTGGGACGAGAGCCGTTCAGAAGCTGGGAATTCTGCAAATGCCTGTCCACAATCTACAAGGCAGATGTCAGGAGTGTGGTGGAATACTCCCCAATTCTACGGGCAACAAGGGCAGCAGAAGCACAGGAACAACATCAATTGGAAAGTCCCTGTTTCTTCCCTATTCTTGGGTCCAAATCATACAATTCCCTTCCGAGAAGCACTGTGGGTGTCCCTGCAGTACGTGGACTGCAGCGGTACAAAAGGTTTGCTCACTACCACCTTCTCAAGGGCAATTGTGTTTGGCTATTGAATGTTGGTTCAGCTGGAAACGCCCAAATCCTATGAATGACTGAAAAAAATGGAAATGGAACTGGATCGTTACAATTTTCATTGCTGTAACTGCATCTGGTTCACTAATGAACATTCGGTAAAGTAAATCTGCATCCTTCCCCAGTCAGGCCTAAATCTGACTCCAGGCTCACAGCACGTGGTTGACTCTTAACTGTCCTCCGACTCTGAAAGTGTTTAGCAAACTATTCAGTTCCAGGGCAGCGGAGCATGGGGGGAAATGCTGGCCGTGTCAGAGACGCTCACAACTCCTGGATGAATAGAGAGAGAAAAATACTCCAGCCTAGTGAATGATTAAAAACAACATTTGTAAAAGTATCCCTACTGTGTTTCCATGAGTATTGTACATAATTATTCCGGGAACTATGTTTTATAAAGCATTTGAAGGTCGCAGTGAGGATGAACAGGAGGTTGACGCGAATGTTACAAGACCTTGGAGATCTTGAATCGTTTTCCTCAGAATAGAGGATGTTAAGAGGGGCTTTGTTCGTGGTATTTAAGACCATGAAGGCTGTTGATACGTAATGACTGGGTCATGCTTTCCTTTAAATTACACATGACTCTGCCTCAGATAATAGTGCAAAAGGCCTAGTCTCAATTTGTGTTTTACACTAGGCCCTGTTGGAGTAAGTGCACTGATGCATACATCTGTTCACATTAGACAAGACCGTCTCCCTGTTTGTATAATACGAGCCACTGAAAAGGTTATTTGGCATTAAACTGTCAATATTACGCTAGATGTTGTGTATCTCAGTCCCTCTATCTGTCTACCCATCTAGCTGCGTACTTGCCTGTTTGTCTGTCAGTCTATCTATCTACATTTCGAACCATCCATCTAGCAATTTCAGATCATCTATTACCGTTAACATTTCTTGATGCTGACGTCTTTTTCGAGTTCTTGTGTGGAAAGTGCCTATTCAGATTCCAAAGTGAGTTTAGCTGCCCTCAGAATTCAGTTCGAAAGTGGATTATATCACCCGGAGAATAAAGGACATCGACCCACCATTCTCTCTGCTTGTTGGCAAGTGATTACTTGTGCGTCACTGGGGTGTGTGATGATCTGTGCAAGTGATGGTGAAAATGTAACTGTACTTATACCTGGCGTGAGGATAGTAAACCTGTAATTCTGTCACTTGTAATGGAAGGTAACACTTTCCACTCTCAATGAAATTCAATTAAAAAATAATAATTTGTTTCTGTTTCCATTGTTTTGTGCTACACGTTAACTTCACTATTTCCTCACCAGTTTCCAATACGTTTGCCTTGATATAATTCAATGTTTACTGGCGCAGGTAAAGTGTTAGCTGAACAAAAACATGGTATAAGACAGTGATAACTGAGTAGGGGCCCACTGCAAAATATAAAGACATATATTTTCCAGTGTAATTTTAACAGAAACAATAGTGTAAAACATTATAAATAGAGACAGGTTCCAGTGCAGTAACAACAGAGACAGGATCCAGCGTAATATTAACACATACATGCTCTAGTATAGTAATAACTGAGACGTTGTCGATTGCGACATATACAGACACAGGGTATAGTTCACTAATAACTGAAACAGAGCGTTATATAATATAAATAGAGAAACGTTCTAATGTAGTAATAACTGATTCGGTGGTCGGCCTGAAACAGAGGCTTGATTAGCACAGAAATAACTGTGTCAGAGCCTAGTGTAATAAAAATACAATTACCAGATTATGTATCCATAAATTTCACAGGTTTCAGCAAAACTGAAACCGTGACTTGAATTCAAAGAGTAATAATTGAGGCAGGATCTGGTGTAATATAAAGGGAACCAGTTGCTAGCGAAATATTTCTCCTCGTCGCCCGTTTACAAATCTGCCAATATTAAGCTATGATCACGGGATATTGACGCAATGAATAGAAGGAATTGGTTTTCTCTGCTAATTCTCTCAAAACCTCTCATCATCTTGGAAATAACCATTAGGTTTCTGCTTAATCTTCTTTATCACAAGCAGAATGCTCCTAATTTGTCCAATTTATCGGTGTTACTAAAGACCCTTATCTTTGTTAACAAAGTGGTTACCCTCCTCTGTACACTTTCTGAGACCTCAACACACTTCTTAGGATCTGAAAATCATAGATATGTGCGGCACAGAAATAGGCCATTTTGCACCCCCTGTGCCTAATGGCTGGAAATGATCTATCGAGTCTAATCCCACTTCCCAGCTTTTGCTCCAGGGACCTTGAGGCTATAGTACTTCAAGTAAACATCCAAATATATTTTGATATGTGATGAGGGATTCGGTCCGGAACACCATTTCATGCAGTGAGTCCGAAACGCCATGAAACACTCCTAAGGATAGACACGGGACAGTTCAGACGCAGAGTAAAGCTGCCTCTATGTTGGTAAATTCCGGGGCGAGGCACAGAGGAAAGCTCTCTCTAAACTATCCCACCAAACACTCCCAAGGACATGTATAGCGCTGAATAGACACAGGTCCCTCTATTATTCGATCGAATGCTCCCAAGAATGGTACAGCAGTATCAGATGCAGTAAAAAGATCCCTCTACAATGTCGCATATATCACTCACAGGAAGGCATAGGAATGTTAATTTGCAGAGGACTGCTCCCTTTAGACTGTCTCATTAAATACTCCCATGTTGTTGAGTGCACCAGACACATTTTAGAGTTAAGTTCTACATGTGAACAGCCATCTATTTGGTTAAAAGGCAATGAATAGGGCTGAGGTTAAACTTTGGTCAGATACTGAATTCATGTTATGAGTTAAAGACGCTGACACATTAATGAGAGGCCAGACACGGCCCGGATAGGGGAGAACGGGAGACAGAGCGGGATAGAATGCAGGAAACTCCGCAAACACATTTTCAATGCTACTATATACCGGACCAAAGGAGGCTTCGCTAGTTTTGAACACAGATATCACCTTTACATAGTTATCCCATAACTTAGAGAAATGTTCCAAATACTAATCATTACTGGAATCCTTTGTGTGATTTGCATTTCTCTCTGTTGTTATTTCTATGTTCTGTTGGTGGGGAAACATCTATTGTATTTCTGTCGCTCAATATTCTATTCTGAGATATCTATTTCTATGTTTATTTACATAAACGCCTCACTGGTTTTAAAGTGGTGTTCACGGCAGCAGAATCAGATCAACAGTGACTTATTGATTATGTTCAGCTCAAAACAAGTTTATTTTAAGAATATTCACAGATGGTATAAGAAATGAACACAATTTTCAGAAAACCAATTGGTACAGATGTTATTTATTTTAAACAAAAGAAGCCATTAAATTTTTAAAAAATGTTTCTGTAAGTTCTGCTGCTTAAATCAATTAAGCATTTCTCAGCAGCCTGATATTCGGTTGAATATCGATTGGTGGAAGGACTAACCCCTTTCAGGTAAACATGTGTGAATAATGAACAGAGAAATGGCCTATAATCACATTCACCTCAGACATTCTAACACATCACCACGTGTGTTTTGAAATGTTCACTTTTAGTAAAACCTGTTTGTTTTTAGAGCACATTTCACCAGCTCAGGATCTCCCAAATCACATATCTCATTAACCTTATTGATGTACCTTATTTCGAATTATAATCTCTTCTGTCACATTGGAACTACAGGAGGCAAATTGTGCACAGGAAGCTCCCATCAAAAGAGTTGTAATAAAAGCCCAGATCACCTCTGTATTAGGGATGTTAGTTGCGCATTAAACATTGGTCTCCGATACCCCTGCTCTGTAAAATGGGGTCAGCGGAGATCGATGCTGAGTATTTCCAGATTTTCTGGCCTTATCTTAGATTGAGAACATCCGTAATAGTTTACAAAGCTTTGACCGTTGTTTTTATTTGTTCTTTTGTTGTGAAAGTCGCAAGCAAGGCCAGCCTTAACTGTCCATCCACAAGTACCCTTGACAAGGTCGTGGGGAGCCGACATCTTGAACAGCTGCAATTTCTGCCGTGCGCCTCTTATTGGACTTTCCAGGAAGTGCTTTGACCCAACTAAATGGCCTTCTGGGCCATTCCAGGGGCAGTTAAGAGTCAACCAAGTTGTTGTGGGGCTGCAGTCTCGCGTAGGCCAGGCTGGTAAGGGTAAGATTTCTTCCCCGAATGACATTAGTGAACCAGTTGCAATTTCATGACAATTAGGTTCTTCGATTATTAATGCAATGAGTAATTTTATTCCAGTTTCGGTTTTAATGAATTAAATGAATGAAAATCCCGCCAGCTGCTGTCGTGGCATTTAAATCATGTCTCTGGAGCATTTCTGATCTTCTCTGTATTACCAGTTAATTTATCTCGATGCTGCTATTCCCTAAGACTGAGATGACATTACCAACGTCACATCTGAATGATCACTCCACTGACCATGCTTCAAACCTGCAGTTATGGCTCTGAATAAATTCATATGGAATCGAAACGTTAACTCTGTTTCTCTCTCCTCAGACCCTGCCATGCCTGCTGAGTCTTTACAGCACTTTCTGTTTTTAGTTCAGTCTTAGTTACTGTCCATGTATGAGAGCCACTAATGCAAGGCATTGGACATGTTGCAGTTGCTGTTTTGAAATGATAGCATTTGGTTCTATGTATCTGAAGTCCTGGAGCAGGCTCCAGTCTTACACACATCAATGTAGTCGTAAGGGATCAGTTGCCTTGTAGCCCGGTGTCTTAGCCTGACCCTGTTGTAACAGTGCGCTGTATTTCTACTGGGCCCATATGACAGTGTCAGCGATTGCTAAATGATCATTTCGAAGCAACAAGACAGAAGATTTCCTGGAACTTAAGTGTGCACTGCCCCTCACTCTCTGCACAACAAGGAACTGGGGTTGCTCTCCTCATCAACAAGAATCTTAGGATAGGTTTATCAGAAATGGTCCAACGTGTGAGGGGTGTTTTTGAATATTTAAGGAGAAGCTGTTCCACTGGCAAATGGATCAGTGATGCTGGGGCTTATATTAATTCAATATCAATACACTGATTGTATTGCACAGTAAGATGTTTCTAATGATGTAACACTAAACCCTATTTCTCTTTATATTACACTAGGTTATGTGTTCATTATAACTGCATTACTCTCTGTCCCTTTCAATATGCCGCAAAGCCCTGCATCAATTGTTTCCACGTTAGATTTATCCCTGGTTGATTTACGCTCGGTGCTGTGTCAGCGATGATCGCTTTAGGCCCTGCCTCAGTTTTATTAAACTGGGCCCAGTATCAATAATCCTGTTCTGTAGCAGTTGATATTAACCTATGCCATTTACCAGTAATCACTGCACTAGACCCTGCCTCTGTTTATATGAATACAGACTTTGTATCAGTAATCACTCTAATATACCCAACTAAGTAGATATTAATCCCTACCTTGCATCAGTAACTACTGAAAGAGGTCCTGTCTCAGTTTTTATTAATAGAAACCTTGTATTAGTAATCACTGTAAGAGACCCAGCCTCAGTTGATAGTAATCAATACCTTGTATCCGTAATCACTGAAAAAACCCTGACTCAGTTTATATCAATATAGACCTTGTCTTGTTAATCACTGGAATAGACCCTTTCTCAGTTAATATCAGTCCAGACCGTGTATTGTTTATCACTGTAATAGACCCTGTCTCAGTTTATGTTAATCAATACCATGTATCAATAATCACTATAAAATACCCTTTCTCAGTTTATATAAGTACATATATTGTATTGGTAATTGTTGTAATAGACCCTGTCTCAGTTTATATTAATCCATGTCTTGTATCGGTAATCACTTGAATAGACCCTGTCGCAGTTTATATTAATGCAGATATTGTATTGGTAATCACTTCAATAGGCCCTGTCTCAGTTTATATTAACCTGCACCCTGTATCAGTGATCATTGTAATAGACTCTGTATCAGTTTATATTAATTGGGACCATGTATCAGTAATCATTGTAATAGAGCCTGCCTTAGTTTATATTAAACCAGGCGCTGTATCAGTAATTAATGTAATTGACCCATTCTCAGTTTATATTAAAGCAGGACTCATGTCAGTAATCACATTAATATATCCTTTCCAGTTTATCTTAATGCATACAATGTATCAGTAATCACTGTAATAGGCCCTGCCTCAGTTTATATCAATCCAGGACCTGTGTCAGGAATTATTGTCCTAGACCCAGTCACAGTTTGTTTAATCCAAGACCTATATCAGTGATCATTGTACTGGACCGAGTCTCAGATTATATCAATGCAGACCCTGCAGCAGTAGTCACTGTAATACATGCTGTCTCAGTGACCACCAGTCCAGACCTTATATCACTAAACACTGTAATAGACCTTGTCTCAGTTTATATTAATCTAGACCCTGTATCAGTAATCACTGTAATATACCCTGACTCAGTTGGTATTAATCCATATTTTGCATCAGTAACCACGGAAAGAGACCTTGCCTCACTTGATATTAATCCACACATTGTATCAGCAATCACTGAAAGTGATTCTGCCTCACCTTATATTAACACAGACCTTGTATCAGTGTTCAATGTATTCGACCCTGTCTCTGTTTGTATTAACCTATGCCCTGTATAAGAAATCACTGTACTACACCCTGTATCAGATTATATCAATTCAGACCCTGTATCAGTTGTCGCTGTAATACACCCTGTCTCAATTTACACCAGCCCAGACCTTGTATCAGTAAACACTGTAATAGACTCTTTCTCATATTATATTAACACATGCCTTGTATCAGTAATCACTGTAACGGACCCTGCCTCAGTTTATATTAATAGAAGCCATGTATTGTAATCACTGAAATAGACCCTTTATCCATCTACATTAATCCGTACATTGTAACAGTAATCATTGAAATAGGCCTTCCCTTAGTTTATATTAATCTAGGCCCAGTATCAGTAATTACTGTAATAGACCCTACCTCAGTTGATGTTAATCCATGCCTTGTATCGGTAACCACTAAAAGAGACCCCGTCTCCGTTTATATTAATACAGACATTTTATCATTAGTCGCTGTGTAAGACGCTCTCTAGGTTTATATCAATCCAAACATTGTAACAGTAATCACTGTAACAGACCCTGTCTCTGTTGATATTAATCAATGCATTGTATTAGTGACCACTGAAGTAGACCGTGACTCAGTTTATATCAATACAGGCCTTGTGTTGGTAATCACTGTAATAGATCATATTTCTGGTTATCTTAATCCATACCATGTATCAGTAATCATTGTAATATACTCTTTCTCAGTATATATTATCCCCAGACCCTGCATCAGTAATCACTGCAATAGACCCTGTCTCAGTTGATATGAATCCATAACTTGTATCAGTAGTCACTGTAATAAACCCTGTCTCAGTTTATGTAAATGGATACCTTGTATCAATGATAACTGTACCAGGCCCTGCCTCAGTTGATATTAATCCATACCTTGTATCAGCAAACAATGTTAGAGACCCTGTCTCAGTTTACATTAACACAGACCTTGTCTGAGTAATCAGTGTAAAAGACCCTGACTCGGTTTATATCAATCCATACATTGTTATAGTAATCACTGTAACAGACCCTGTCTCTGTTGATATTAATCAATTCATTGTATCAGTGATCACTAAAGTAGACCCCGACACAGTTCATATTAATACAGACCTTGTCTTGGTCATGACTGGGATAGAACCTATCTCAGTTTATATCAATCCAGGCATTGTATTGGTAATCACTGTAATAGACTCTGTCTCAGTTTCTTTTAATCGATACCATGTATCAGTAATAAACCTAACAGCCCTTGTTTCACTTTGTTTTTATCCAAACCTTGTATCAGTAATCATTGGAATAGACCATGTCTCATTTTATATTAATACAGACCTTGTATCATTAATCACTGTAAAAGACCCTATCTCAATTTATGTCAATCCATATATTTTAACAGTAATCACTGGAACATACCCTGTCTCTGTTGATATTAATCAATACATTGTATCAGTAATCACTGAGGTAGATGCTGACTAAGTCTATATTAGCACAGACCTGGTCTCAATGATGACTGGAATAGACCCTGTCTCAATTTATATCAATCCAGACCTTATATTGGTAATCAATGAAAGAGACCCTGTCTCTATTTACCTTAATCTAGACCATGTATCAGTAAGAAATGTAACAGATCCTGTCCCAGTTTATTTTAATCCATACCATTTTTCTGTAATTACTGTGATAGACCCTGTCTCTGTTTATATTAATAAGGACATTGTATTGGAAATTACTGTAATAGAACCTGTCTCAGTTTATATTAATTGACAACTTGTATCAGTAATGGTTATAATCAACCCTGTCCCATTTTTAATTAATCCAAACCATGTATCAGTAAGAACTGTATCAGACCCTCTCTCAGTTTATATAATTCCAGGCCCTGTATCAGTAATCACTGTACTAGGCCCTGTCTCAGTTGATATGAAACCATAACTTATATCAATAATCACTCTTATGGACCCTGCCTCAGTTTACATTGATCCATATGTTGCATCAGCAATCACTGTAATAAACCCTGTCTCAGTTTATGGTAATTGATATCATGTATCAGTCATAAGTGTAATAGACCCTGCCTCAGCTTATATGAATCCACACCTTATATCAGTAATCGCTGTAACAGACCTTCTCTCAGTTATTATTCATCTAGACCCTGTATCAGTAATCACTGTAATAGACCCTAGTTGATAATAATCCACATGTTGTAACAATAATCAATATAACAGAAACTGTCTCAATTGATATTCGCCAATACCTTGTACCAGTAATCGGTGAAGTAGACCCTGACTCAGTTTGTATCAATCCAGTTCTTGTATTGGTAATCACTGTAATAGACCCTGCCTCAGTTGATATTAATCCATACGTTCTATCATTAACCACTGAAAGAGACCCTGTCTTAAATTATATTAATACAGGCCTTGTATCATTACTCACTGCAAAAAAACCTGTCTCGTTTTATATCAATCCATACATTTTAACAGTAATCATTGTAACAGACTCTGTCTCTGATGATATTAATCAATACCTAGTATAAGTAATCACTGAAATAGATGCTGACTCAGTTTATATTAATGCAGATCTTTTCTCGATAGTGACTGGAAAAGACCCTGTCTCAGTTGATGTCAATCCAGGTGTTGCATTGGTAATCACTGAAAGAGACCCTGTCTCTGTTTACCTTAATCTAGACCATGTATCAGTAATAAAGTTAACAGACCCTGTCTCAGTTTATTTAAAATCATACCATGTATCAGTGATCACTGTATTAGACCCAGTCTCACTTTATATCAAAACGGACATTGTATTGGTAATTACTGTAATAAATCCTGTCTCAGTTTATATTAATTCATATATTACAGTAATCACTGTAATAAACCCTGTCTCATTTTTTATTCATCCATGCTATGTATCAGAAATAATTCCAATAAAACCTGTCTCAGTTTATATTAATCCAGATTCTGTATCAGTAATCACTGTGATAAACCATGTCGTTTTTTATCAATCCATACTTTGCATCAGTAATCACAATAAAAGGACGTGCCTCACTTTATGTTAATGCAGACAATGTATTGGTAATTACTGTAATAGACCCTGCCTCAGTTTATATTGATCCATACGTTGTATCAGTAATCACTGTAATAAACCATGTGCCAGTTAATGTTAATTGTTACATTGTATTGGTAATCACTGTAATAGACCCTGCCTCAGTGTATATTGATCCATAAGTTGCATTAGTAATCACTTTAATAAACCCTGTCTCAGTGTATATTAATTTAGACCCTATATCAGTAATCACGGTAATAGTCCCTGCCTCAGTTGATATGAATCAATCCCTTGTATCAGCAATCACGATTAGAGACCCTGTCTCAGTGTATATTAATACAGAGCTTGTATTGGTAGTTGCTTTAATAGACCCTTTCTCAGTTTATATAAATCTAGACCCTGTTTCAGTAATCACTGTTATAGACCCTTCTCAGTTTATATTAATACTGACCTTGTCTCAGTAATCACTGCAACAGACACTGTCTCAGTTGAAATTAATCAATACCTTGTATCAGTAATAGGCCTTCTCTCAGTTTATATTAATCTAGATCCTGTATCAGTAATCATTGCAATAGAACCTGCCTCAGTTGATCTTAATCCATAGCTTGCATTCAGCAAACACTGTTAGAGGCCCTGTCTCTGTGTATATTAATTCAGACCTTGTATTGGTAGTTACTCTAATAGACCCTGTATCAGTTTATATAAATCTAGACCCTGTTTCAGTAATCACTGTTACAGACCCTGTCTCAGTTTATATTAATACTGACCTTGTCTCAGTAATCACTGCAATAGAGCCTGTCTCAGTTCAAATCAATCCACACATTGTAACAGTAATCACTGTAATCAGTAAACAGACCCTGACTCAGTTGAAATTAATCAATACCTTGTATCAGTAATCACTGAAGTAGACCCTGACTCAGTTTAGATCAATCAAATCCTTTCTAGTGGTAATCACTGTAATAGAACCTGCCTCTGTTTATATTAATTCAGACTCTGTATCAGTAATCACTGTAACAGACGCTGTCTCAGTTTATTTTAATCCATACCATATAACAGTAATCACTGTACTAGACCTTGTCTCAGTTTATATTAATACAGACCCTGTATCAGGAATCACTGTAATAAGCCCAGTCTCAGTTGATATGAATCCATATGTTGTATCAGTAATCACTGAAATAGACCCTGACTCAGTTGATATTAATACAGACATTATATTGGTAATTACTGTAATTGACCCTATCTCAGGTTATGTTAAACCAAAACCTGCATCAGTAATCAATTTAATAGGCTCTGTCTCAGTTTATAGTAATTCAGACCTTGTATCAGTAATCACTGTAATAGACCCTGTCTCAGTTCATATCAATACGGACATTGTATTGGTAATTACTCTAATAGAACCTGTCTCAGTTTATATTAGTCGATAACTTGTATCAGTAATCACTGAAATAGACGCTGTCCTGAGTCCATATTAACCTAGATCCTGTATCAATAATCAGTCTGATTGACCCTGTTTCCATTTATATTAATCGAGACCCTATATCAATAATCACTGTAATAGACCCTGTCTCAGTTTATATTGATATAGACTGTGTACTGGTAATTAGTCTAATATACTCTGTCTCAGTTCATATTAATCTAGGCCCTGTATCAGTAATCACTGTAATAGACCCTACCTCAGTTAATATGAATCAATGCCTTGCATCAGGAATTACTGTATTAGGCCTTCTCTCAGTTTATATTAATCTTGACACTGTATCAGTAATCATTGTAATAGGCCCTGTCTCAGTTGATATAAATCCATGCTTTTTATCAATATTCATCGTAATGGACCCTGTCTCAGTTGATATTAATCCACGCCTTGTATCAGTAACCTGTCTCCGTTTACATTAATACAGACCTTATGTCAGTAATCATTGTAAAAGATCCTGTCTCCATTTATATCAATCCATACATAGTAACAATAATCATTGCAACAAGCTCTGTCTCAGTTGATATTAATCAAAACCTTGTATCAGTAATCACTGCAGTAGACTCTGACTCAGTTGATATTAATACAGACATTCTATTGGTAATTACTGCAATTGACCCTATCTCAGGTTATGTAAACCAAAACTTGTATCAGTAATCAATTTAATAGACTCAGGATCAGTTTATAGTAATTCAGACCTTGTATCAGTAACCAGTGTAATAGACCCTGTCTCAGTTCATATCAATACGGACATTGTATCGGTAATTACTGTAATAGAACCTGCCTCAGTTTATATTAATCGATACCTTGTATTATTAATTACTGAAATAAACGCTGTCCTGAGTCCATATTAACCTATATCATGTATCAATAATCATTCTGATTGACACTGTCTCCATTTATATTAATCTAGACCCTGTATCAGTAATCAATGTACTAGACCCTCTCTCAGTTTATATTGATACAGACTGTGTATTGGTAATTAGTCTAATAGACCCTGACTCAGTTTATATTAATCTAGACCCTGTATCAGTAATCATTGTAATAGACCCTGTCTCAGTTTATATTAATCTAGACGCTGTATCAGTAATCACTATAATGGACCCTATCTCTGTTAATATTAATCCATGTCTTGCATCAGTAATCATTGTATTAGTCCTTCTCTCAGTTTATATTAATCTTGATCCTGTATCAGCAATCATTGTAATAGACCCTGTCTCAGTTGATATAAATCCATGCCTTGTATCAGTAACCACTGTTAGAGGCCCTGTCTCTGTTTACATTAATACAGACGTTATCTCAGTAATCATTGTAAAAGACCCTGTCTTGGTTTATATCAATCCATACATTTTAATAGTAATCATTACAACAGACCCTGTCTCAGTTGTTATTAATCAAAAACTTGAATCAGTAATCACAGTAATATACCCTGTCTCAGTTTATATTAATAGAGATCTTGTATTGGTAATTACTCTAATAGACCCTGCCTCAGTTTATGTTGATC
The DNA here is from genome assembly GCF_964194155.1 of Cetorhinus maximus. Classification (NCBI taxonomy): domain Eukaryota; kingdom Metazoa; phylum Chordata; class Chondrichthyes; order Lamniformes; family Cetorhinidae; genus Cetorhinus; species Cetorhinus maximus. The sequence continues at coordinate 61,944 of NW_027597663.1, forward strand.
TAGACCCTGTATCAGAAATCAATATAACAGGCCCTGTCTGAGTTTTTTTAATCCATACCATATATCAGTAATCACTGTAATAGGCCCTGCCTCATTTTATATTAATCCATAGCTTGTATCAGTAATTACTGTAATAGACCCTGTCACAGTATATGTTAATCTAGACCCTGTATCATTAATTATTGTAATTGAACCTGCCTCAGTTTATATTAATCTAGACCCTGCATCAGTAATCAATGTAATTGACCCCATCTCAGTTGATATTAATCAAAACATTGTATCAGCAATCACTTCAGTAGACCCTGACTCAGTGCATATTATTACACAACTTGTTTCGGTACTCACTGGAATAGACCCTGTCTCAGTGTATATCCATCCAGACCTTGTATTGGTAAACACTTTAATAGACCCTGTCCCTGTTTACATTAATCTAGATCATTTTTCAGCAATAACTGTAACTGACCCTGTCTCAGTTTATATTAATCCGGACCCTGCATCAGTGATCACTGTAACAGATGCTGTATCAATTGATATGAATCCAAACCTTGCATCAGTAAGCACTGTAATAGACCCTGTCTCAGTGTATATCAATCCAGGCCTTGTATTGGTAATCACATTACTAGACACTGTCCCTGTTTACATTAATCTAAACCATTTTACAGCAATAACTGTAACTGACCCTCTCTCAGTTTATATTAATCCAGATCCTGCATCAGTGATCACTGTAACAGATGCTGTATCAATCAATATGAATCCATACCTTGCACAAGTAAACACTGTAATAGACCCTGTCTCAGTTTATATTAATACAGACATTGTATTGGTAATTACTGTAATAAACCCTGCCTCAGTTTATGTTAATCTGAAGATTTATATCTGTAGTCACTATAATAAGCACTGCCTCAGTTTATATTAATCCTTACTTTGTATCAGTAATCACTGTAATTGGCCTTGTCCCAGTTTATATTAAGACAGACATTGTATTGGTAATTTCTGCAATAGACCCTGTCCTTAGTCTGTATTCATCTAGATTCCGCATCAATAATCATTGTGATTGACCCTGTCTCCATTTATACTAATCTAGACCGTGTATCAGTAAGCACTGTAATAGACCCTTCCTCAGTTGATATTAATCCATACCTTGTATCAATAACAACTGTTAGATACCTTGTCTCAGTTTATATTAATACATACATAGTATTTTGTAATTAATGTAATACACCCTGTCTCAGTTTATATTAAGCCATTACTTGTATCAGTAATCACTGCAATAAACTCTGTATCATTTTTATTAATCCATACCCTTCATCAGGAATGACTGTAATGCACCCTGTCTCAGTTTATGTTAATTCATTACTTGTATCAGTAATTAAACCAATAGACCCTGACTCAGTTTATATTAATCTAGACCCTGTATCAGTAATCACTGCAATAGACCCTGCCTCAGTTCATATTATTCTAGTCCATGTATCAGTAATTACTGTAACAGACTCTGACTCAGTTATATTAACCTAGACCCTGTATTAATAATCTCTGTAATAGACTCTGTCTCAGTTTATATTCATCTAGATCATCAGTCATCACTGAAATGGACCCTGGCTCAGTTGATATTAATCAACACCTTGTATCAGTAACCACTGTAATAGAAACTGTCTCAGTTTATATTAAAGCAGATCTTGCCTCAGTAATCACAGTAAAAGACCCTGTCTCAGTTGATATTTATCAATACCTTGTATCAGTAATCACTGAAGTCGACACTGACTCAGTTTGTATCAATCCGAGCCTTGTATTGGTAATTACTGTAATAGACCCTGTCTCAGTTTATATTAATCCATAATTTGTATCAGTAATCACTGTTACAGACCCTGCCTCAGTTGCTATTAATCAATACCTTGCATCAGTAATTACTGAACCTGACCCTGAGTTAGTTTATATCAATCCATATCTTGTATCGGTAATCGCTGTAATAGACCCTGTCTCTGTTCATATTAATCTAGACCCTGTAATAGTAATCATTCTAATAGGCCTGTCAGGTTATTTTAATCCATACCATATATCAGTAATTACTGTAATAGGCCTGGTCTCAGTTTATATTAATCCAGACCATGTATCAACAATCACTGTAATCAGTCCTGCCTCAGCCTCAGTTAATATGAATCCATACTTGTAGCAGTGATCATTGTAATAGACCCTGTCTCAGTTTGTATTAATACAGACATTGTATTGATAATTACTGTGAGATACCCTGTCTCAGTTTATCTTAATCCATAATTTGTATCAGTAATCACTGTAATATACTCTGTCTCATTTTATATAAATCTAGATCATTTCTCATTAAAAGCTGTGACAGACCCTGTCTCAGTTTATTTCAATCCATACCATGTATAATTAATCACTCTAATAGATCCTGTGTCAGTTTATATTAACCCAGACACTGCATCAGTGATGACTGTAACATACGCTGCCTCAGTTGATATGTATTCATGCCTTGTATCATTTATCTCTGTAATAGACACTGTCTCACTTTATATCCCTACACGTATTGTATTGTTCATTACTATAATAGACCCTGTCTCAGTTTATTTTAATCCAAAACTTGTATCAGTCATCACAGTGATAAGCACAGCCTCAGTTGATATCAATCCATACCTTGTATCAGTAATCAGTGTAATAGACTCTGTCTCAGTTTACATTAATACAGACCCTGTATCAGTAATCACTGTGATAGACCATGTCTCAGTTTATATTAATACAGACATTGTATTGGTAATTACTGTAAAAGACCCTTTCCTCTGTTTATATTAATATAGATCCTGTCTCAATAATCATTGTGATTGACCCTGTCTCCATTTATATTAATCTAGATCCTGTATCATTAATCAATGTACTAGACCCTGCCTCAGTTTCTATGAATCTTTACCTTGCATGAGTACTCTCTGTAATAGATGCAGTCACAGTTTAACTTAATCTCGGCCCTGTATTAGTAATCAATGTAATGGGCCCTGTCTCCATTTATATTAATATCGGCCCCGTATCAGTAATCAATGGAATAGGCCCTGTCTCAGTTTATATTAACCGAGGCCCTGTATCAGTAATCATTGTAACAAACCCTTTCTTAGTTTATATTAACCAAGGTCCTGTATCAGTAATCACTGTAGTAGATGCTGTCTCAGGTTATTTTATTCTAAGCCCTGTGTCAGCATTCACTGTAATTGACCCTGTCTCAGTTTACAGTAACCAAGGCACTGTATCTATAATTACTGCACAAGGCCCTTTCTCAGCTTATAATACTTAGGGTCTGGTAAGTTATTACTGCACTCGACTCTATTTTAGTTAATACCGATCTCGTCCCTGTTTCTGTAATCATAGCACGAGGCACTGCCTTCGTTCAGATTAATCTAGGCCCGGAATCAGTAATCACTGCACTGTGTTCTGTCTCGGTATAAATTCATCTCGCGACTGTTTCCTTCTTATTAGTCATTCCATCAGGGTCGAGGATGACATGCTGCCATGCCAGTTCGATATGTTCTGATTTGGCTGTTAAGCCCAATGCGTCTTCTGCAGACTCTGCTGAAGATGGATGGACCGAGGACATTGCTTTAATGAACTCCTGCAGTGATGTTCTGGAACTGAGATAATTGATCTCCAACAACCACAACCATCTTCCTCTGTGCAACATATGATAACGACCAAAAGAGAGTTTCCCCCCTGATTCCCATTGACTCCAGTTTTGCAGAGACTCCTTGATGCCACACTCTGACAGATGCTGCCTTGATATCAAAGGCAGTTGCTCTCACATCACCTTTCGATTTTAGCTCTTTTGTCCATGTTTGGACCAAGGCTGTAATAAGGCCAGGAGCTCAGTGGCCCTGGCCTGACTTCCCTGAAGGGCATTAGTGGACTACAGCCTTCCTGAATAAGCTTCATTGATTTTGGTCGGCCGCAAACTACGGACCCCATGAGTTGGCAGATCTGTTCGACCTTTTCAGGGATACTTTGAGCACATCCCTCAAGCACTCTAGTTGCCTCCTGCCTCGACAGAATTCCAAGTGGAAAAATGACTTTGGGAGTTTTGTGTTAGGCATACGAACCATATGTTCCACCTAGCAGAGCCGGTATTGACTGATGAGGGCCTCTCTGTTGGGCATGTTGGTTTGAGAGTGGACACTGCTGTTTGACTGCCTTTCCTCACACTCAATTTGTAGAATATTCTAACGGAACCGCTGGTGTTAATTTTTCAGAGCTTAGAGGTGCCTACTCTACTTTATCCAACTCTCCGAAGCATTTAGGTGCACGGAGATCACTGCTGCCCAGTATACCATGGCCAGGGACTTGGGTTTGGAAGTCTAGTCCTCAAAAACCCTGATCGTCTTTCGGACGACGGCTGACCTGGCGCATTAGACTCGGTGATTAATTTTGTTGCCTATTTCTGCCTTCCTAGAGAGGAGTCTCCGAAGATATTGATGAAGATCCATTTTTTTAGGATCTTGCCAATGGGGGAGGTTTAGTGGTCTGGGGGCTGTTTGGAAGTGAGTCTTACCTTTCTTGGTGTTTAATGAAAAGTCATTTTTTTCATATCCTTCAAAGAAGGTGTCAGCAATGACCTGGAGCTTAGTTTTCAGTTAGTGCGCACACAAGAGTCATCTGCTTACTGAAGCTCAATGAATGATGCTGGGTGAGTTTGGTTTTGTATTCAAGTTGGTGTAGGTTCCACAGTTCCCGTCTGTTCTGTAGCTTATCTCCACACCGGCGGGTAATCTGCTGGAGGGGAGGTGAATTATTACAGAGAGAAAACAATGAGAAGAGGGTTGGTGCGATGACACAATCCTGTCAGACCCCAGTTTTCATTGAGGTAGGGTCTGTATTGGTTCCTTTGGTGAGGGTCAGGGCTTGCAATCCATCGTGGAACAGATGGAAGATGTGAAACATTTCTGATGGCACCAAATTTGAGGGGATACTCCATAAGTCTTAATCGTCGGCAGGGGAAAAGACATTTCTGATGCGGAGCAAGTCCGTGTGCTGCTCCTGGCATTTCTGGTGGATTTGCCACACAGTGAAAACCTTTCGATGGGCGAAAATGTCACTGCGCCTCTCCAAAGAGCTCTGTGGTCATGGTAAGGGTGTGACAAAGCTGGATGCTTGCAATAATCTTCCTTCTGGAAGACAGCAAAGGGGCTCCTTTCTGGTTACTACAATCGGGCTTGTCTCTCTTCTTGAGCAGGCTCATGATAAGAGCATCCTTGAGGTCCCTCGGCATGCAGTCCCTTTCCCACGTGAGGGGTATGAGGATGTAAACCTTAGTCAGGTGATGTATCGGTAATGACTGCACCAGATTCTGCTCTGTTCATTTTAACCCAGGCCCAGTATCAGTAATCACAGAACTTAAACTTCCCTCACTTTATGTCAACCTAAGTCTTGCATCAACAATCACTGCACTTGCCCCTGCCCCAGTTTATATTCACAAAGGCTCTTAATCAGTAATTCCTTCACGAGGCACTGTCTCAGTTTATATTAATCTCTGCACAGTAACAGTCATCGCTGCACTAGTCACTGTCCCAGTTTATATCAATGCAGGTCCTTTATCAGTATAATCACTACACATGACCATGCCTCAATTCATTTAAACTTAGACCCTGTTACACTAATCACTGCAACTAGACCTCGTCTCAGTTTATATTCATCCAGGGGCTTAACCAGTAATTCCTTCACTCAGCCCTGTTTCAATTGATATTAATCCAGGCCCTTTATCGTCAATCACTGCACCAGGCCCTGCCTCAGTTGTTATTGATCAAACCCTATATCATCAGCCAGTGCACTTGACCGTGTCTCCGTTTATATTGATCAAACCCTGTATCATCAATCACTGCCCCTAGGTGCAGTATGAAATTATTTTCCTCCAGATACTTTGTATGTAATGGCTGCAGTGGATTCTGCCTCAGTTGTACTGCTCTAGACAATGTCACTGTTACTGTTACAGCCGAACATACTTCGTCTAATATTAAAATAGTCCATATCTCTATTTTTATTAAATTATGTTAATCTCGGTTATCACCTTCAAGCCGGAGTGCTTTTAAATTACACAAGGTTGTTCCTCGGTTAGACTGATCCAAACACTGTTTATGTTAACACCACACTAGGCCTCAGCTCATTTAAGACTACACTAAACACCATCTCATAAACAGACAGACAGACAGACAGATATATAGATGGATAAATAGATAGATAGATAGATAGATCGATAGATAGATAGATCGATAGATAGATAGATAGATACATTAGATAGATAGATACATAGATACATTAGATAGATAGATAGATAGATACATTAGATAGATAGATAGTTAGATAGTTAGATAGATAGATAGATAGATAGATAGATAGATAGATAGATAGATAGATAGATAGATAGATAGATAGATAGATAGATAGATAGATAGATAGATAGATAGATAGATAGATAGATAGATAGATAGATAGATAGATAGATAGATAGATAGATAGAAAGAAAGAAAGAAAGAAAGAAAGAAAGAAAGAAAGAAAGAAAGAAAGAAAGAATGAATGAATGAATGAATGAATGAATGAATGAATGAATGAATGAATGAATGAATGAATGAATGAATGAATGAATGAAAGAAAGAAAGGCAGGCTTCGCGAAACACATTTAATCTCTCTCTCTGTCTGTCTGTCTCTCTCTCTCTCAACAGCTCAGCCACTTAACCTCTTTTCTTTTCAAAACAGCAACTCACTCACTTAAACTCTCTCAGACACAACCAAAATTGTTTAACCCCGCTCGCACACAGAGGCCATTTAACTCTCTTAAACTCTCTAGTCCCTTTCTCAGACAACACATGATCCATTTAAAACATTCTTTATCCGAAGAGTCATCCGTGAGGGATTTTTTTAGTTTTTATTTTTTTCTCCCAGTGATAATCCTTAACCCACCTCCACCTTCAATAAACGTGCTACAACCAATATAAACTCATATGTTTTGTTATTTTATATGGGAATGGATGTGAATGCAATGTTAGAACTAGGAACAATTTATGCTGTGCTTCTTGATGCTGTCAGAGTGAGCTCACCCTCACAGGCAGGAAATCTGTTCATGGTGATAACATGAAACTGACGGCTGTTGTTTCATTCTCAGGTAACACCACTTCCTGTTTCTTTGCTGCTGGTTCCTAACCGCACATCTCACTTCTGAGCAGAAAATAAATCTAGGGGCCACAATCTGGTGGAAACATCTGTCAAGGCGGCCTATATCTGGCCAGAGAGTCAGTGCAGAGTCACACAGATCACATTGCGGTGAGATTTACAAATGGGGCTGCTGTGATCTATTTCTATTTAGAGTTGCCATTCCAGGACATAACTGGATGTGTCTGTGGATCATTCACTGAACATCCCCTGTTCTCTAAAGCCGGGAAATGACCACTTGCTCCCTTATATTTTGTGCCATTTCCTCTGTGTTACTTGTTGGCTTTATTTCTCAGCTTATCTCTCTCACCGCTTCTTCCTTCTTTCTGTTTTCCCTCGCTCAGTTTTATGCTCTGTGTCAGTTCCGGCATCTCTCTTCATCTCTGCATCTCTTTCATACACATGTTCAAAATTATTAAGGGTTTGATGGCTTAAATAAAGAGAGCCCGATCAGCTGGCACAACAATCAGTGATCAGAGTAGACAGATTCAGATTAATTCAACTGGATGGTGAGATGAGAACTGATTTTTTTAACACCGTGAGTTGTCATGAGCTGGAATAAACAACCTGAAATAATAGCAGAAGCGAATTCAACTTTGGAAAGAGAATACAGACTTTAGAGCTTAAAAACTGCCGGATAATAGAAACATAGAACCATATAAAAGTTATGGTGCAGAAAGAGGCCATTCAGCCCATTGTGATTGCACTGGCCAAAGATAAAAGAAACTCGCCGCTCATTTTAATCCCACTTCCCAGCACCTGGTCCATAGCCTTGCAGGTTACAGCAGTTCAGGTGCAGATCCAGGTGTCTTTTAAGTGGGTTGACCGTTTCAACTTCAACCACCAACTTAGGCAGTGAATTCCAGATGTCCACCACCCTCTGGGTGAAAATGCTTTTCCTCATGTCCCCTCTAATCCTTCTACCAATCACCTTAACTCTTTTCCCCCTGATAATTGACGACTCAGTTACGAGAAACAACTCTTCTCTGTCTGCCCTACCTAGGCCCCTCATAATTTTGTACACCTGAATTAGGTCACCCCTTAGCCTTCTCTGTTCTAAGGAAAACAGCCCTAGCCTATATAATCTCTCCTCATAGCTGCTATTTTCAAGCCCTGGCAACATTCTTGTAAATCTCCTCTGAGCTCTCTGCGAGCGATTATGTTTTCCTGTAACGTGGTGACCAGGATTGTACGCAAATCTCCAGCTGTAGCTTAACCAGCGTTTTAAACAGTTCCATTATTACATCCTTTCTTTTCTGTTCAACACCTCGCCCAATACAGGAAAACATTCCATATGTTTTCTTGACCACCTTGTCCACCTGTCCCGCTAACTTCTGGGGAGCTGTGTGCATACACTCCAAGGTCTCGCACTTCCTCAACCTCTCAATATCTTCCTCTTTATTGAGCATTCCTTTGCTTTGTCCCCTCCCCCCTCTCAAATGCATTAGCTCACACTTTTCCAGATTGAATTCAATTTGCCACTTCGCCTACTCAACCAAACCAGTAATGTCATTTTAGAGTCGACAGCTGTTCTCTCCACTATCAAGTACACGGCAATTTTTTGCGTCAGCTGCAAATTTCCCA
>NW_027597664.1:0-70650 GCF_964194155.1 Cetorhinus maximus
CTAACAGCACTGTGGGTGTACCTATATCACATGGACTGCAGCGGTTCAAGAAGGCGGCTCACCACCACCTTCTCAAGGGCAATTAGGGATGGGCAATAAATGCTGGCCCAGCCAGCAATGCCCTCAAAAAAATAAATATATGTATGAGGTCCCTTGCATAGCATATGAAGGCAAGGAAAAGAATGGAATTGTAAAAAGGCGATATTTCTAAGATTAAAATTTCAATAGCTGTAAGGATAATAATCTGTAGATCTACTATTTTAGATGAATGGGACTAAAAAAAATCACCAACTGCGGCGCTGACTCTTTGAAAGAACTCCACTTAGTTCTACTCATTGCTCTTTCCACATAGCCCGGCATATGTTTCCTTTCAAGTATTTATCCAAACCTCTTTAAAAAGTTACCATTGAACCTACTTCCACCATTCTTTCAGGTTGCACGTTAAATTTTGCAGGCATCTCTCTCCGAGTCTTTTGCCAGGTATCTTAAACCTGTGTCTTCCGGGCCCTTCTGCCAGTGGAAACAGCTTCTCCTCATTTACCCTACCGCCACCCTTTCTACATTGAAAGCATAATCTAAACGCAAGCTGTTGCTGCGATAGGAATTTAATACCTTAACAATAGAATAATACATTGCACATTACTGTATACCACTTGAGAAAGCGCTGCTGACTTAGCAAGAGCAATGCCATACAAGATGCACTCGTTTTATCAGGAGTGAATTTATATATTGAAGCCAAGCCTTCTATGAAATAGTAAAGATTGCACTTTGAGGAGGGACATCTTGAAGACCTGCTTCCTGCCTCAGGGCACAGGCCTGAATCTGCTGTTTGCAAAACTGGCTTGGACGCTAGCTATCATCGCAAGCTGCCCTTACCAATCAACAATCATTGTCGAAGAAATCTGGCAGACAGCAGATAAGGGGTTCCAGACAGTAGAACAAATTCCATCTCCTTGCGAGGAGAATCGTGTCGAAGCAGATATGCAGATAGGACTGAATTAATATTTGCTTTGCACACTCAGGACCCTGTAGAACCCCTTGAGCTGGTATGGGTTAATCAGAGCGGAACAAAAGAGATGTGCTAAATAGCGGACAATCTGCCCCGCGTTTAAATAAGATCGACGCCTTTGATGATGAGCTGGGAAAATGAGTCAGCAGCAAAAAATTGCGGACGATGGAAATCTGAAAGAGAAACTGAAAGTGCTGGAAATACTCAGCATCTCAGAGAGGTCCTTCATACAATTTCTGGACTCAACATTTCCCACTTTCAGATCACCTCCGGCCTATTTTATCGATGTTGGTGTTTTTTAAAAATTCATTCATGGGATGTGGGCTTTTCTGGCTAGGCCAGCATTTATTGCCCACCTCTAATTGCCCTTGAGAAGGTGGTGGTGAATCGCTACAGTCCATGTGGTGTAGGTACACCCACAGTGTTGCTCGGGAGGGAGTTCCAGGATCTTGACCCAGCGACAGTGAAGGAACGGCGACATATTTCCGACTTCCAATTGGTGGTGTTCCCATGTGTCTGCAGCCCTGGTCCTTCTAGATGATCATGGTCGTGGGTTTGAAAGGTGCTGACTAAGGTGATTCTGCTATTCCCATTTACACCCCCTCCTCTAGGCCCATCTTTTGTTTTATCACTTGTCCCATTTACCATTGCCTTTTGCCTTAACTACACCATCATCCCTTTTGCTATTTAATTTCTCCTGCCTTCCACCAGCCTTTTTGTTTTGGTCTTTCCTCCCCTCCCCTCTCCTCCTCCTTTCCCTGCCTCCACACTTGCTTGAAACCCGTTGCATCCCTGACTTCCTCCGTTTATGATGCAAGGCCGTCGACCTGAAACGTCAACTCTGTTCCTTGCTCCATAGATACCGCCTGACCTGCTGCCTATTTCCAGTATTGTGTGTTTCGATTTGTGAGTAGGATTGCCACACTTTATTCACCAGGGCTGGGGAGGGTGACAATGAAGGGGAACTCGATTTTCCGTGAGCTGCAAGAATGGCTGAGCTGGAAGTTTCACCTTTCTGAGATTGGGACTGAGGCTGTGCAGAAAAAGCATAACTTTGACCTAACCCGTTCTGTTCTTGACCTGGGAGAATTTGATGGCACTGCATGAAGCATCTTTTATTGTGCATCTCAACTGTGCTCCATCTGATCTTCACTGCCCTCATAACAATCCTTTTGCCTTTGTCATGGTTACTAACCTTGCCAGAGATTTACGATCCCACCATGTCCACTGTTGCAGTTTGAATCTGACCGTTGCCATTTTGGCCTTCTTAGTGGCCCTGAGCTGACCTGCCGGGGGTCCATCACTAAATCGCTGACTTCCACTTCCTTCATGTTGCCCACCCTTACCTCTGCCTCAACCTGTAATCCTTCGCCTGTGCCTTTACCACCTGTAGACTCGACCATTGCAATGTACCTTGTCAGCCGCCAATTCTGCATCCTTCATGGACTACGCCTCACCCATCACCCAAAGGGTTCCATCCACCCATCACCCATGCCCTTGCCGGCTTACATTGGCTCCGGGTCCCTCAACACCTCCAATCAAAATCCATCACCCATGCCCTTGCTGACTTACATTGGCTCTGGGTCCCTCAGCACCTCCATTTTTAAATGATTATTCTCATGTTTAAAATTGCTTCATGTCCTTGCCGATTCTCGCCTTTAACTTGTCCCAGTCCCAAAAGCTCCACGCCAAAAACTCCTCCTTTTCCCACTCCGGCCTCTTGTACATTCCCCTTCCCTTCACCTCACCGTCGTGGGCCATGCCTTCAGATGCCTCGGCCTTACGCTCCGGAATTCCTTCCTCAAACGTTTTGAAATGCCTCGTCCCCCTTTAAGACGCTCTTCAAAACCCACCTCTTTGACCAAGCTTTTGGCTCCCTTTCCTATTTACTTCCCACTTTGCCTCAGTATTCAATTTGTCCCGATTACAATTCTGCGCTGACCCCTAATTTTCTTTAGAAATTGCCAAGTGTTAGCTTGGCACATTTGGTGGCACCTTTTTGCTCGGGAGTCGGAAGGGCTATTGTGATCTCAAGACCCATTCCACAGCTGGAGCAGTGCATTGCCTGTGCTTGGAAACGGCTTTTTATTTTAGGCTCTGAGTGCCGCCGTGGTGAATTGGTTGGATACTGGAAATCCCATGGCACTGACTTTAGGAAGGGTGAGTTCTCTGCCCTCACCAGCCACCACCAACAGCAACTGGTCAAATGGGCATTCCTCTTGCAGCTGTTCGTAGGATCTTGCTGTGCGCAGTAGGACTGAAATATTCGCCTGCACAACAGCGGGTGAACTATTTTTTCATTCACTCATGGGGTCTGAGTGTCACGAGCAAGGCCAGAATTTATTGCCCTTCTGCAACTTGAAGTGATAATGGAACGTGTCGAGTGCATTGATATTCCTCGGAGAGCGTAGCAAGGTGCTGCATACAACAATAACAGCCTGCATTTATATAGTGCAGTAAAAAATGTTCCGGGGTGTAATCAAAGAGCATTTGACACGGTGCCACAAAAGGTATCAGGACAGAGAGCTAGGTTTTTTCGGAACACCTTAAATGGGGAGAGAGGGAGAGCCAGGAGGGTAGAAACGTTTTTTGAGGGGGGGGGGAATTCCAGAGCTTCGGGCCTTAGCGCCTGAGGGCACATCCACCAGTGGTGAACAACGGAGGCTGGAATTGAAGGAGCACAGGGACCTTAGAGGATTGTCAGGCTCGAGGAGGTTAGACAGATGGGGAGGGGTAAGGTCATGGAGGGATTTGAAAACTGACGGGAACATTAAAATTGAGGTGTATCCATACTGGGAGCCAGTCAGCGAGCACAAGGTTGACTGGCGAACAGGACTTGGTGCAAGTTGAGGAAGGCGGGAAGCAGAGATTTTAGATGAACACAAGTTTATGTTTGCCATGAGAATGGGAGGCCGGCCAGGGGAGCTTGGGAATAGTCAAGTGCAGAGGTAACAAAGGAATGGATGAGGGCTTCAGCAGAACTGTTATCTTGGCACTCAGCCTTAATATGAACCATCCAACTAATGATTTTTCATTGGCAATGGTATCCTCCCATTATGAAGGGGACAGCAACTTGAAATATTAATGTATTGCCAAACATGTCAAGCATGGATTAATATGAAATCAATAAACAGCGCATATCAAAGATATTGCAAATCTCCATGCCAGACTACAAGGTGTTTCAATTTTTCATTAATCACTGCTCCTCCTATCAAACACTCCCGGCTTTCACGTTCACAGAGTTGTTAGCTCATTCCGTTCACCAACGGTTCTGCTCTTAATATGTTACTTCTCTTCAACTCACGACACAGAATTCCTACCCTCAAAACACTCTATTCAGGAGGCGGAAGATAATTAATTTCCAGCATAGTTCAGACAGCAACATTCTCCATGTAACATCATTAATATTTATTGAAGGTTACTTTATTAAGAAATAATCTCTATTTAATCCCTGAATTCGGCAAAATGTAGAATTTTCAGTGGTTTATGTAGTGGATCATTTTCCCAGGTCGTGTTGCAGGCAACCATTACTCATCTGAGTCCTTATGTTTGAACCATCTTTGCAGCTCAACAGAGGCACAATGGGCTGAATGATATCCTTCTGGGCGCTATGATTCTGTGATAAGGGAATTGAAACCCTCAAATGAAAATTTAAGAGTACAATTCTTAATTAAATCAAGTCGAAGTCCCTCTGGGCTAGAATACTGGCCCACATCCAAGGTGGCTCTTCAAGCATGTCTCTCATACTCATGTATACAGGAAGAGAACTTCACCCCTGATAGGCAATCCCTCTCTCACCTCTCCTATCTTTGTCAGTCATGACCAGCTACTACCCTCACAGTGCTCCTTTGAAGTCCTCTCTCTTGTTCTTCATCAACTTCTGTCATACCAACCCTCTATGCTCCTCTGATTTCTGCATGTTTTACCTGGTGACACATGTATGATCCTGAGGGGTCTTGACAGGGTGGACGTGGAGAAGATGTTTCCTCTGGTGGGAGAATCTAGAACTAGGGGATCACTGTTTAAGAATAAGGGGTCGTGCATTTAAGACAGAGATGGGGAGATATTTCTTCCCTCAGAGGGTCATGAGTCTTTGGAATTCCCATCCTCAAAAGGTGGTGGAAGCAGAGTCTTTGAATATTTTTAAGGCAGAGCTAGATAGATAAGCAAGGAGGTGAAAGGTTGTCGGGGTAGGCAGGAATGTGGAGTTGAGGTTACAGTCAGATCAGCCATGGATCCTACCCAATGGCAGAGCTGCCTCAAGGGACTGAGTGGCCTACTCCTGCTCCTAATCAATATGTTCACATGTTCATACAGTGGGTGGGCAACGTGGAAGATGTGGAATTAGAAGTGGTGGTGGATTCCTTGGAGGAGGGACAGTGGAGATCTTGCTTTTAAAGGCGCTGGAAAAATGGATGAAGGAGTCATCACGGATGAGGGTCAAAGGGACAGGCATGCTGAAAGCGTACCTGGAACAGGACCTTTTCGTGATTTCTTCCCTATTGCCTGGCACTTCAAAGAAGAAATTCTTCACCATATTCCTGCCTTGCCTTAATTTACAGATTGTAGGCTTTCGAAACCCAATCAGGGAACCATTCGCACCCTACTTCCTGATGGTCCTTTCTTCAGCCTTGCTGCTGCCCTGGACTATGGGCAATGATGTCCCATATTCGGAATGACTCATCTTGATGACCAGTACCAAACAAAAGCAGGAGAACAACAGGATGGAGAATAGTGAGATATGTCAAAACCATCTTGAAAATCCCTATTTAAGCTGCAGATAATTGGTATTCAGTGGAACATTGAACTGGCTGCAAAGGCCGAAAATGCTCGGTCAGTCAGACACCGTCTCCAGAACTGGCAGAACTTGCAGGTCTGATGAGAGATCATTGACCTGGATCGTTAACTCTGTTTCTCTCTCTGCAGATGTTAGCCGACAGGCTGAGTATACCCAACAAGTCCTTGCTTTACTGTCAGGTTTCCAGCATCTGCAGTATTTGCTTTTTTGGAACTGACTGGTGAGTAACGCGCAATGTCCCATACCATGGAAGTGACCCAACGTTCATGAGGGAAACTTATGGCTCAGCTCCTCGTGTCAAATTGTTATAATGCTTTGATTATGTACGTAGGAAGCAGAATTAGGGCATGTGCCTTTTGTTGAGCTCTACAGCCACTCGCCTCAGGAGTAGTTTCCTGTCAAGAATGTAGCAACAATGGAGCAGGACTAGGCCATTCGGCCCTTCGAGCCTGCTCCACCATTCAATAAGATCATGGCTGATTTGGTTCTGGTCTCCACTTTCCTGTCTGCCCTCCCGTGACCCTGCTGAAATCAATAGCTTCCTACTATGGTCAGCAGGCCCAACAAACACATCATTCGAATCCATTTAATTTTCCTGACCACAAAATGGACAACAATTCACTGTCAAACTGAAGATAAAGAGATCGCTCGATTTTTGTACCAGCTCTTTATACTGCAAAGTGGGGTCTATTAGCACTGAAGAGGGGTCATTTCCCTTTTCGGTCAGCAGCTGTCAGCTTCAGGTCCTCCTTCCCATACAGAGTAAAGCTCCCTTTACACTGCCCCCATCAAACACTCCCAGGACAGGTACAGCACGGGGTTAGATACAGAGTAAAGCTCCCTCTACACTGTCCCCATCAAACACTCCCAGGACAGGTACAGCACGGGGTTAGATACAGAGTAAAGCTCTCTCTGCACTGTCCCCATCAAACACTCCCAGGACAGGTACAGCACGGGGTTAGATACAGAGTAAAGCTCCCTCTACACTGTCCCCATCAAACACTCCCAGGACAGGTATAGCACAAGTTAGATACAGAGTAAAGCTCCCTCTACACTGTCCCCATCAAACACTCCCAGGACAGGTACAGCACAAGTTAGGTACAGAGTAAAGCTCCCTCTACACTGTCCCCATCAAACACTCCCAGGACAGGTACAGCACGGGGTTAGATACAGAGTAAAGCTCCCTCTACACTGTCCCCATCAAACACTCCCAGGACAGGTACAGCACGGGGTTAGATACAGAGTAAAGCTCCCTCTACACTGTCCCCATCAAACACTCCCAGGACAGGTACAGCACGGGGTTAGATACAGAGTAAAGCTCCCTCTACACTGTCCCCATCAAACACTCCCAGGACAGGTACAGCACGGGGTTAGATACAGAGTAAAGCTCCCTCTACACTGTCCCCATCAAACACTCCCAGGACAGGTACAGCATGGGGTTAGATACAGAGTAAAGCTCCCTCTACACTGTCCCCATCAAACACTCCCAGGGCAGGTACAGCATGGGGTTAGATACAGAGTAAAGCTCCCTCTACACTGTCCCCATCAAACACTCCCAGGACAGGTACAGCACGGGGTTAGATACAGAGTAAAGCTCCCTCTATACTATCCCCATCAAACACTCCCAGGACAGATACAGCACGGGGTTAGATACAGAGTAAAGCTCCCTCAACACTGTCCCCATCAAACACTCCCAGGACAGGTACAGCACGGGGTTAGATACAGAGTAAAGCTCCCTCTATACTGTCCCCATCAAACACTCCCAGGACAGGTACAGCACGGGGTTAGATACAGAGTAAAGCTCCCTCTACACTGTCCCCATCAAACACTCCCAGGACAGATACAGCACGGGGTTAGATACAGAGTAAAGCTCCCTCTACACTGTCCCCATCAAACACTCCCAGGACAGATACAGCACGGGGTTAGATACAGAGTAAAGCTCCCTCTACACTGTCCCCATCAAACACTCCCAGGACAGGTACAGCACGGGGTTAGATACAGAGTAAAGCTCCCTCTACACTGTCCCCATCAAACACTCCCAGGCTAGATACAGCACGGGGTTAGATACAGAGTAAAGCTCCCTCTACACTGTCCCCATCAAACACTCCCAGGCTAGATACAGCACGGGGTTAGATACAGAGTAAAGCTCCCTCTACACTGTCCCCATCAAACACTCCCAGGACAGGTACAGCACGGGGTTAGATACAGAGTAAAGCTCCCTCTACACTGTCCCCATCAAACACTCCCAGGACAGGTACAGCACGGGGTTAGATACAGAGTAAAGCTCCCTCTACACTGTCCCCATCAAACACTCCCAGGCTAGATACAGCACGGGGTTAGATACAGAGTAAAGCTCCCTCTACACTGTCCCCATCAAACACTCCCAGGACAGGTACAGCACGGGGTTAGATACAGAGTAAAGCTCCCTCTACACTGTCCCATCAAACACTCCCAGGACAGGTACAGCACGGGGTTAGATACAGAGTAAAGCTCCCTCTACACTGTCCCCATCAAACACTCCCAGGACAGGTACAGCACGGGGTTAGATACAGAGTAAAGCTCCCTCTACACTGTCCCCATCAAACACTCCCAGGACAGGTACAGCACGGGGTTAGATACAGAGTAAAGCTCCATCTACACTGTCCCCATCAAACACTCCCAGGACAGGTACAGCACGGGGTTAGATACAGAGTAAAGCTCCCTCTACACTGTCCCATCAAACACTCCCAGGACAGGTACAGCACGGGGTTAGATACAGAGTAAAGCTCCCTCTACACTGTCCCCATCAAACACTCCCAGGACAGGTACAGCATGGGGTTAGATACAGAGTAAAGCTCCCTCTACACTGTCCCCATCAAACACTCCCAGGACAGGTACAGCACGGGGTTAGATACAGAGTAAAGCTCCCTCTACACTGTCCCCATCAAACACTCCCAGGGCAGGTACAGCACGGGGTTAGATACAGAGTAAAGCTCCCTCTACACTGTCCCCATCAAACACTCCCAGGACAGGTACAGCACGGGGTTAGATACAGAGTAAAGCTCCCTCTACACTGTCCCCATCAAACACACATCTCAGGTTGCCCTCTCTCTTATTTAACCTTGAACAGAACAACCACGAGGGGCTGAATGGCTGACTCCTACACCGAATTGAAGGGCAGGGTATTCCACCCCCTCCCCCCGTCAGGCGGGCAGGCCCGGGAGTGCCCGCAAAACAGCTCACCGCCCGCAATCGGGCCCCGACTGCGATTTCACACCGACAGGCCAATTAACAGCCAACCGGTGCTGCTGGGGTGGGAGCTGGGGTGGGGGTGGGAGGAGGGTGTGTGCTGAAGTCTGTGCATGCGCTGGGGGTGAAAGCTCAGTGAAAGTCCCCTGAAGGCCCAGAGCTGCCTCACGGAGCTGAAGAAAGTTTTATTTTAAAATGAAAAAGCGAAGAATCCACAAATAATATAACCATGTGCCCACCTGTGACTCAGTCACATGAAGAGGGACGTGTTAAAAATGTGTTCAAAAAAAATGTATTTTGTTTTTTATTCGCTGTTGGAAACCTCATCCCGCCCGTGGATGAGGTTTCGCCAAAAAATGGAAAGGCCGCCCAGGCCGATTCGCCCGCCCGCCAACCGAAAGGCAGCGAAAAATTCACCTTAACTACCTGCTCAACGGCCTTAACAGCCTTAACAAGTGTCGGCGGGCTTGCTGCCAACTCTTGCGCACGCCCGCCATCTGAAATATCGCGCAAATACGCGATGACGTGGGGACACTCGCCCAATATCATCGAGCGCTATTTCACGCTCGGCTTGTCAGGCACGCGCCCACCCGCACGTCTAGTGGAAAATCCTGGCCCAAATGTTCGTATGCTCTTTGAGAGCCCTCCCACCAAGCTTAAATAGACAGACAACGAGACTGCCCTCTGACCACCCATAGACAGACAGCGAGACTGCTCTCTGACCATCAATAGACAGACAGCGAGACTGCCCTCTGGTCACCAGTAGACGGACAGTGAGGCTGCCCTCTGACCACCAATAGACAGACAGCGAGGCTGCCCTCTGACCACCAATAGACAGATAGTGAGGCTGCCCTCTGGTCACCAGTAGATGGACAGCGAGGCTGCCCTCTGACCACCAATAGACAGACAGTGAGGCTGCCCTCTGACCACCAATAGACAGACAGCGAGGCTGCCCTCTGGTCACCAATAGACAGACAGCGAGGCTGCCCTCTGACCACCAATAGACAGACAGTGAGGCTGCCCTCTGACCACCAATAGACGGACAGCGAGGCTGCCCTCTGACCACCAATAGACAGACAGCGAGGCTGCCCTCTGACCACCAATAGACAGACAGCGAGACTGCCCTCTGGTCACCAGTGGATGGACAGCGAGGCTGCCCTCTGACCACCAATAGACAGACAGCGAGACTGCCCTCTGGTCACCAGTAGATGGACAGCGAGGCTGCCCTCTGACCACCAATAGACAGACAGTGAGGCTGCCCTCTGACCACCAATAGACAGACAGCGAGGCTGCCCTCTGGTCACCAATAGACAGACAGCGAGGCTGCCCTCTGACCACCAATAGACAGACAGTGAGGCTGCCCTCTGACCACCAATAGACGGACAGCGAGGCTGCCCTCTGACCACCAATAGACAGACAGCGAGGCTGCCCTCTGACCACCAATAGACAGACAGCGAGGCTGCCCTCTGACCACCAATAGACAGACAGCGAGGCTGCCCTCTGACCACCAATAGACGGACAGCGAGGCTGCCCTCTGGGCCCCAATTCAGGGAACATCATATGTTTGTGACTGTTTCCCACACAGTGGGGCTTCTGACCCTCACTTGAGCCTATAGGTGGGGTCCTGAAAATCACAGTAAGTATGGGAATTTTACTGAGAACTGTGGAGCTGGGTGAGCTGGACTTGGTGACAGCTCGGATACGGGTAGCTGAGCTTTGGATGAGCCTAAGTTTATGGAGGGGAAGAAAAATCCTGCCCATGGAGCCTTCATAAAGCGTCTCATTGGGCTGCAGCAAATAGAACTCATGGCCAGAACTACAGCAACTTCACCCCAAGACAGTAAGGTGAATGGAGAGAGTTGCATAATATAAATGATGCATACAAAAGATCAATCACAGTCAGTTAGAGCAGTGTAGTCTCCATGCATGCCCGACAAGGGGAACGGCCAAATCATTCCCATTATAGCTGAGAACACTGGGATCACTAGATGCTGCCAAATCCCTTTACACAAGTGCTAGACAAGTGTGCGTTTTCTATGTGTGACTTGGGATGTGTATGTGTGTGTGTGTGTGTGTGTATTTCTGTGTGCGTGTTTGTGTTGTACATCTGTACTGATATTGGGTCATATACAATCAGCCTCTGTTAACAATGTTTTCTGCAGTTGACTAGCTAGTCAAGATACTAACATGGTTGTGGTCTCAGCTCCACCTTTCTGCCCACCCCCAAAATAAATGCGAGTTATTTGATTAGAATCCAGCTACCAGGAATGAAAAGCCACTATTTAACCAGTCCTCAATTTTGTTTGAAGATGTCTCTTGGCAGAACGAGTCGGGCAATTTGAACTCCTAACTGGCTCTCGTTCTCTCATCATTAAATCCACCAGAAATGACATCCAAATCTGTCACACAATTGATGTTTTCCATTGTGTAGCATTTTCTTCAACTCAAAAGCTTCTTTTTATGTATTTAACCTTGAAAGGACTCTGTAGTTATTTAAGCTTCACAGGCTGCTTTACAATGGTTTTGTCAGCTCGATGGATCGAGGAAATCTATCCAGCGCCTTTAACATGAGTAACCAGGGTGGCCTTGATCAGCCAAGGACCTGAAAACCTACACAAACACGCTGAAAATAAAATTAGACCAATTAAGCGTCACAGTCCGTCGGGCTCCTGAAAATAAAGCAATTTTTCTGTTTGAAGTTACAACATGGCCGGCAATTACTGCCCATCCCTAGTGGCCCTCGAGAAGCCGCCCTCTTGACCACAGAGGTGCTTGCTTGCTTGGCCATTTCAGAAGGCAATTGAGAGGGTCACATGTTGGCCAGGCTAGGGAAGGATGGAAAGTTTCCTATCCTGAAGGGTGCCCGTATCCTGCGCCTGACCCGGGAAAAGGAAGTGTTCCGGTCCCCAGCCCGAACATCACTTCACCTCCTGGGAAACAGAGCTCGCAAAAGAAACTACGCTTGTGGAAAAACAAAAAAAAAAATCCATTGATTCAGAATTGGCAATGATATCTACTCTGAAAGAACATTTACCTGCTCTATCTCACGGGAAGAATATAATCTACTTTGTAAAAGATGTATCACCTCTTCAATTTATGGAAAGCAACTTCCTTATTATTAGAAAGTAAATGAATTTGGTACAGCGACGTCAGTTACATGGATGTAATTTCCTCGCTGAATTGTTCTGCCCTCAAACTGTGCAAAACCCTTAAGCGTGCACTGACTGGGTTTCTGTCTGGACAATTTTGTTTCCAGCGCCCTCGCCTTCCATTAGCATCGTTGCAATTTAAAAGAAGGTGTTACACACACCTCCGGACTGCAGCTTTCTGCGATACTCTTGTGCCTGGCCTCAGGAAGGAAGGGCCATTGGTGTCAGCAGAGTGGTCTTATTTTCACTCCTGACCACGTGCAGATGAGTGTCTGTCTTGATCTTGTCCTTCCCACCCCTCTTCCATCATCCTATCCCACACTGGCTCCGGCTCAACTATCAACCCCGCCCTCCAAGGCCTTCACCAACCTCCAGTCGCCCCACTTATTGATTTCGAGATCCTAATTCTCATGCAAAAATCCATCCATGGCCTCCTGTCCCTGTGCAACCAACCCACTCCACACGTAGTGACAATGTTGCGTTTAGCAAAGGTTTGGGGGCTTGAAGTAATTTGCAAACTTCCTTCTTGGCCAAATATTACTGCAATAATAGTGAACATTACTAAAAGATTCAATCTGTACAATGAAATTAAAAGCCAGGCTTTTATACAGATCTCCCCCTGGAACAGCACAGAAGGAGACCATCTGACCCATCAGACCAGTATCAAAAGCTTTGATAATGAGGTGTCACCCCACGATGTCCCTCTTTTAAGTGAAGCATTTTTCTCGTTCTATTCTGGTGACACACACCCTCAAATGTCACAGTTACAGGTAAATAGAGAAGATATCTATTTCAATTTAAATTCAGTTAATAAAACATCCGGAACATAAAAGCTGGACTCAATAATCGTAACCATGAAGCTGTCATTGTTTGTTGTAAAGACCAATGTCGTTTAGGGAAGGAAATCTGCCATCCTTACCTGGTCTGGCCTATCAGTCACTCTGGACCCACAGCAATGTGCTTGAGTCATAATTGCCTACTGAAGCATTCAGTTCAAGGGCAATTAGGGATGGGTAACAAATGCTGGCCTTGCCAGTGATGCCCACATCCCATGAAAGAATTTAAAAAAAACTAATGGAATGAATTGCAAAATAAAGAAATGACAATATTTCAAGTGCAATGTTGTATTTTGATCACACTTACTTCAACCTAATCTCCTCCAGTCTTCCATTAAATGCACTTCCTTCAGTTTCTCAAGTCAATTATTTGTGTCTTCCCCATTCACTCTATTACCCCATTGATGGCATAGTCTTCAGTCAGTCTGAACTCTGGCATCATCTGTTTATGGCTCTTGACTTTTGTAGTGCAGCGGAAACCCCACATCTTCATCCTCACCATTAGTCATATCTCTTAACTCTTCTATCAAAGCCTAGTCCTCCTGAGGTACTTGGGATACTTGAGAATAAGCTGTCAATGTTGTCCTCTTGCCAGTCTCGGTGTCCTTCTACACAATATTCCCTTCCATTCATCTCAGCTTCTCAACTTAAATCAAACACTGGCTAATTTTACCTTTCCCCTTATGGTGCAGAAGTTGATTGCTGGTGCATTTCCAGCCTGTGTTGGGAACGAGTTTCCCAATGGGAAACCAAACCAACTCGACTTAGAAAGAGACTCCGGCAGCTTCGAAGAAACCCTGGATCTGGAGTACACCACAATAGAGTCACTGCATCAATACCTGTGGGGTATATGACCTCAGGGTACAATGAACCTGGAATGAGAAAGTATCTGTTCATAGCCATGGTTTTCTTGAAAGGGCCTGTGTCAATCGTGTGATATTCAATGACCAATCGGAAGCTAGTGACCTACTCCCCAACCTTTGTCCTCCATGGCCTCCAATCACAATTTTCAGCCTTTGGGCTTTCCCACTGCTTTCTCTAAAGTCCCAGTTCATTCCCAGGATCCTGCTTCCCCCTGAGACCACCTGAGACGTAACAGTTCCAATTAGAGGAGGGACTCCAGTTCCCACTCGCTACTGACAGAGAAAAAAAATCAAATGCTTCTCTATGCCAAGTCCCTGCTTTCAACATTGCTCCATACTCTATCAACCCCTCCATCCACGGTCTCCTGTCCTGAGCCATCCGCCAATATCCCAGCTTGCTGTAGCACAATGTGCCTCCGAAACTCACTCTTTCATACCCAGAGAGAGAAGAGAGAAGGTGAATTCCGCAATTAACACAGCTGTGAGCCCTGGGTCTGCCTCTGGGCATTGTGGGGTCAGGGAGTGTGAGACAAACTGAGAGAATGGGTGCAAGGCAAGGATAGAGAGAGAAAGGAAAAATTGCATTTATATGGCACCCTTCATGACCACCAGTTATCTCAAAGCATATCAAGTACTTTTGCAGTGTAGTCACTGTTGTAATATTGGGAATACAGCAGCCAAGTTGTGCACAGCAAGCTCCCATACACAGCAATGCTATAAGTAGCAGGTAATCGGTTTTTATGATGTTGATTGAGGGATAAATATTGGCCAGGACACTAGGGATAACTCCCCTGCTCCTCTTCCAAATAGTGCAATGGGATCCTTTACATCCACCCAAGCAGGCAGACGGAGCCTCGGTTTAACACCTGATCTGAGAGATGGCACCTCCGACAGTGCAGCACTGGAGTCTTAGCTTTGATTTTTGTACTCAAGCCCTTGAGCAGAACTTGAACCAGGGACCTTCTGACTCAGAGGTGAGAGCGCTTCCCCACTGAGTCACAGCTGGGTACTGAGCCACAGCTAGAAGAACATGGACAGCGAAAAAGACAGAGGTATGCAAACCAAGAAAGCATCTGTGAGACATATACAGAGAGTAAGATGCAGACGAAAAAGTGAAAAATGAGCAAAGGTAGAGAGGCAAAGACTGCCATGTCATGTGAAATTATCTAACATATGTAATGGCACCATAACTGGTCTCCTATTGGGTGGGCTAACTAGTCCTACTCCTGCTCCTGTGGCTTTAGTTCTTGCGCGCCTGTGGTAACCTGGTGTGACTTGGTGAAATTGTCAGCCACAGGTGCCAGGTTCCATCCCCAGTCTGAGCAGAGCGAGGTGACCCCAGTCACTGCGACCATGGTCTTGCTGGCATCGTGATAGGAAACAAAGGGTGGAATGGCCCCAGCCCTCTCACGACCCAGCACCCTCAGTTGCAATGCGCACATTGGGCAAAGGCAGGATCACTGTTCGTGTGACTCACTTTACATCAGCAATCTAGGGGCTACCATTGTCATGTGTTCCAGTGGTAGGCACCACACACTCAAGCTGAACTTGTGACCTGCCATTTTCATGCTGACTCTTGCTGGGGCTCATCAGGATGGCAACACAGCCTCTGTCATTCGGGCCAAACATTCTACTCTCCACATGGGGGCGCACTGACGTGCTATTTGGCTGTGAGCGCATCACGGTTGCATTGTCCTCATTGTACACGCACGCACAAGGACTTTGCAGGTCCTAACTAGGTAGCGGCCGACAGTGACAGCCTTGCTGACATTTTTCCCTTTCTAGCACAGGGATACTGACCTCACTTGTAGCCCTACCTCCGAATGCCACCCGAGTTGAAATCAGCCGATCGTACAGAGTGAAGATGAAACTGAGGACCCTTCTGCTTTTTAATTACACAGAGAGCAGTTGACCTGCCCAATGGGAGGTCCAATCATGGATTTTCTGGCACTGATGCGGTGGGACCCGCCACAGGAGTTTCGGCGGCCCTGCCAAAAATCCATGGGCTTTTGGTGGGACCGGACAATCCCAGCGGCAGGTGGGGCTGGAAAATCCTGCCCAAAAGCTTTTAATTCGTCTGCAACCTCAATCAATTCTTTTCCCATTCCAGCAATCTCTTTGTTCATAACTTCAAAGCGAATACTCGCATTTTTAAACTATTTTTCTATATTCACCCATGAGACGGGCTTTGCTGGCAAAGCCAGTGTTCATCGCGCATCCCTCGTTGTCCTTGAGAAGGTGGGTGGTGGTGAGCTGCCTTCTTGAACCACTGCAGCCTGTGTGGGGTTAGGTACACCCACACCCCTCAGTGCTGTTAGGGAAGGAGCTCCAGCATTTTGACCCAGTGACAGTGAAAAGAGAGCGAATTATTTCCTAATCAAAACGATGTGTGACTTGGGAAGGAACTTGGAGACAGTGGCTTTTCCAATGAGCCTGCTGCCCTTGCCTTTCTCAGAGGTCGCATCCTGGGTGTGCAAGGTGCTGCCTGTGAAATTTCAGCAACTTGCTGCAGTGTGTCTTGTAGATGGTACACTGCCAGCACTGTGTGCCTGTGTTGGAGAGAGTGAATGCTTAAACCGATGCATGAGGTGCTGATCCTGCAGAGGCTGCTTTGTCACGGCTGGTGACAAGATGATCAAGAGCAGAAGAGGAGAGAGGAAAAAAAATAACAATTGTTGGTGGAAATATTTTGATGTTATTTAAAGGCCTATTATGAATTTGTTGTAATGCATTCCCCACTCTTTTGTGGGAGCAAGTTTTTGGATCAATATTTGATTCAATAAAACTTTCTCTGAAATGTCACTTCTCATTTTTAAACCCTCTGGCTGTATTGATGTAAATAAGCGAGCAGAATTAAATAGAACAAAACAAGCTTCCAATTGCTTATCAACTGCTTCCAGACTATCATTAAAACAGAGTCAAATTGTAAACAGATTGCTAAGAAGCAACTTGCTTCTTATATAAAGATCACACTTGGTAAGCGAGGCCACATTTCAATGATTAGCCTCTCAAATGAATGGTAGATTTTTTTTTCTGAGCAAGTTTGATCTGTAGTTTCACTCCCTCCTCCCGAGCAGAAGAATGAGACTGCCTTGCCTCGGGTAAAATTCCTCTGTTAACTCACAAACATTCACTTGGCTCAGTTATACCCCACTTCAGCACTTAAAGCTCTGAGGGAATGTTTCATTGCCGGGGGTGTCAAGATTGTACTAATTTATGTCACTATTTCAATGCTCAACAATGACTTGTATGCACACGGCACATCTAAAATGTCCCAAGGCGCTTCACGGGAATGTTTCTCAGACACATTTTGGCACCGAGCCAACATGGGGGAAATTAGGATTGGTGACCAAAAGCTTGATCAAAGAGGAGAGAGAGAGAGAGGTGCAGAGGGCAAATTTCAGATCCGAGGGCTTAGTCAACTGCAGACACGGCTACCACTGCTGGAGCAGAGGGAATCGACAGTGCGCAAGAGTAAATGATGCTGACACAGTGTGCTTGAAAATTCATAGCCTCACTCTTGAGCATTGTTCAAAAACAAACCTCAGAGGGGGAAAAAGAAATCATTTGTTGCCTTGAGACAGCTGCATGTGTTTCCTTACCACTGGAAACATTTAACTGTGCCAACCTTTTTATAATTATTGAAAAAGGCTGTGGTTGGAAAGCAGCCCAGTTTGTCGTGAAGGATGAGTGCTCGTCAGGCACTGAGGATCGGGCCCATATGCCGGAGAGAAACATGAGCGCACGCTTGCGATGCCTTTCACTCAGTGAAGGAGGAGAGGGAGCTGCCGAGAGGCGGAGAGGCTCAGGGAGGGAGTCTGAGAGGCCAGGATCTCTGCAGCTGAGGAGCACAGAGATCTTGGAGGGATGCAGGGGCTGGAGGGGATTGCGGAGATAAGGAGGGGAGGGCCCAGGGAGGGATTTGAAAACAAGGGGCGGGAGTTTTAAAATTGCTGGGCCAAAGTACGATGGTCAGCAAGCATCGAGGTGAATGGGACTTGGCACGAGTTAGAATGCAGGAAGCCAAGTTTTCAACCGCATGTTTAAGATTCCAGGAAAACCTTGGATACACAGGACCATTGGGATGCATCACATATTTCTGCCAGGATTACACAGGTGACAGAATGCATTTGGAACCTTCCTGCATTTCGGTTCCTTTGGTCGTTTTCTCCAAGTTGCTATTTTGCCCTCATATTTTTTTTCAAAAAGATTCCTTGACCCCTCCCCTGCTCCTGTCAACCCTCTCAAAGACAGCAACGCGTTAACCAGCTCAGCTCACTGAGTCCACCCAGATTGGCTGCAGAGTCACATGGGCAGAGATGGCAGCAGGAATTATGTGGCAGATGGGGAGGGTAACCATCAGAGTGTCTACTGACACCACTGCGGAATGCAGTGAGTGGCGAGTAGTTCCATCACACGATTAGATGCACAAACTCAGTCCCAGCCTTCTCCAGCTGTGTGGTCTCCCAGCGTGATTGATGGTGGGGATTATCCAATCACCTTTATTTTGGTGGGGAATAGTGCTTTCATTATCTGCAGTCCGGTCGACCCGATAAATTCCTTTCAAAACTTTAACAATGCCAATCAAATCACCCCTTTACCATTTTTCATTCATACAAACTGCACTCTACACACTATCATATTGCTGATTGTGGGATCTTGCAGTGCGGAAATGGCGGCCCATTTCCTACACAACAGTACACGGCACTTCAAGTGACTTCATGGGTTGTGAGGTGCTTTGGGGCATCCAAAGGCTGTCGAAGGCGCTATATAAATGCAAGTCTTTCTTTTTTTGACTACACTGCCTATTTCAATGTCGTCAGCAAGATTGCCAAGGTGACAAACGGTGATGGGAGACAGGCGTGTTTACGAAGATTAGAAGCTACACCGATTCAGGCTTTGAACTGTGAAGGGCCTCCTCACAGGACCCTACTCTAATCCGACAAATTACATCAGCTGGCGTCAGAGGGATTGTACTCAGCCCGTGTCACCAACAAGGGTGGGGAAGAGAGAAAAGTAATGAGAATGTGGAATTGGGGTTGGTGGAGGAGGTTAACCATATTGTGCATAAGAATATAGGAAACAGGAGCTGGCCAACTGGCCCCTCGATCCTGCTTTGCCATTCAATACAATCAAGGCTGATTTATTGTGGCCTTAATTCCCGCTTTCCTGCCTGTCCCCTAATAACCATGAGGCCGTTGGAGATCAAAAATCTGACCAACCCAGCTGTGAATATAAAAACAAAAAACTACTGCGGCCTACAACCACCCCCCCCCTCAACTTCTCTCCCCCCACCCACCGTCCGCCCCCCACCTTAAACCAGCTTATATTTCACCCCTCTCCTAACTTTACTCAGTTCTGTTGAAGGGTCATGAGGACTCGAAACGTCAACTCTTTTCTTCTCCGCCGATGCTGCCAGGCCTGCTGAGTTTTTCCAGGTAATTCTGTTTTTGTTCCAGCCGTGAATCTATTCAGTGACTCAGCAGCCTCCACTGCTCCCTGCGGAAGAGAATTCCAAAGACTAACAGCCCTCTGAGAGAAGAAATTCCTCCTCATCTCTGTCTTAAACGGGAGACCCTTGAGTTTTAAACTGTGTCCCCTAGTTCCAGACTCCCCCAAGAGAGGAAACATCCCTGTCAGGCACACTCAGAATCATACATGTTTCGATAAGATCACCTGTCATTCTTCCAAACCTCCATGAGCACAAGCCCAACCTGCTTAACCTTTCTTGATAAGGCAACCCCCTCATCCCTGGAATCCTCAGAGCCTACACTGTTCCCTCGGGTGGTAAATTCTAAATGCCAACGAAGTCTAAGTTCAACCAACTAAATGATAGGTTGTGCTGTGTGATGCATGATTGCCTCTCGTTGTGGGGGTCAAAGCCCATCGACACCATGCTGGTTCTAATGTAGGTATCAATTGGGTTTGATACAGGAACATCAGTAACTGCGTTGAAATAACGATCATATCTTTAAAATCTGACACAGCCTGAAAGAATTAAAGTCAAGTAACTCTAACTTTACAGGTTTTGCCTTTCTTAGCAAAAGGATATATGATCAAGATTGGGTAGCTAAGCATGTGGCCTCAATGCATTTTGACCTGTGGGGGGATGGTTTCAAATCTAACTCGGCTTCAATGGATGAAGGTCTCCTTTCTCCGCCACCTCTGAAGATCCCAGTTGAGATTGGTTTCATCATTCTGACTTAAACATGTTTGTTCACTGGAATTTGCAGAATCTCGTTAAATGGTGGAGGGGACTTGAGGGGCCGAATGGCCTACTCCTGCTCCTATTTCTCGTGTTCTTATGTTCTTGTTTTTGGAGGGATGGTAAAAGGAGCTTTATCTGTATCTAACCCAACCTGTGGCTAATCTAAGAGTGTGATGAGACAGTGCAGAGGGATCTTCATTTGACTTGGGAGCGTATAATGCTTTCACCTTGATACCAAGTGGGAAGTATTTAATCGGAAACAGGTTGACACATCTCGTCTTGATGGACAGAATATTCTGTTTCCATTATGTCCGTTTACCTTCTTGATAAAAGTGAGAGGTCGGAGAGGCAACAGAAGTTCTGCAGAAACAATTGACACTGTGATGCGTTTCCACACAAGGCTGACAGGTGCCTTGACGGCCTGGTCACACAAATGCCAATGCAGCTTTTAGCTGCGGCCAGCCGAACACAATATCAGAAACAGCTGCCCTGCCGTATCAGTGCTTTGAAATTTTTCATTCGTTCCAATTTCTCAATTACTTTTTAACCTCATAATGAAAGGACCCAGGCGGTCAGAAGCAAAGCCAGTTATTTAGCTGTGCACGCGTGGCGTGTCATCGATCTCGGACAGCGTTGTGAGCAGAAGGGTAGTGGAGCTCTCGTGCTCCACCCACTCTGATGGAACGATAGATGCAGGCTAATTGGGAACGCGCCTGCACTTGAACCTTTGCAATCCAGGATCAACAACAACAATTTGCAGTTGTACAACGGGCACAGTCGCACATGGGGTGAAAGATCTCAAACAACCAGGACTCAAACATCGACAAGATAAAGGCCACCTCGATCAGGTATGAGGAGCAAATGTGCTTCATGGGTCACCTCTTTGGATCCAAACAATGAGCTGGGGTTTACATCAGGTCCATTAAACTTATGGAACATTATCCTGTGCTGTGGGAGTCCCCAACTGTGCTTTTCTTTCCCCAGCAGGGCAACTTGGGGGGTGGGTGGGGGGGTGGGGGGGTGTGGTCGATCTCCTTCTTGACCTCTTCCGCTCCATCCTTCAACTTGAGGTCATTCCTTCAGCTACCCCAGCCCGTATCCTTTGGGATGCCTCTATACCTTGCTACTTCTCTCATCACCTTCAAAACCTCACTCATCCCTCTTGACTATGCCCGCTATTTTTTATTCACCCAGGAGATGTGGGCATCACTAGCGCTGTTAGTATTGAGCTCCCACCCCTCCTGGTCCTTGAGAAGGCGATGCTGAGAACCAAGGTCATTTCAGAAGGCAGTTAAAGTTGCTTTATTTTTCTAACATTGCTGTCGGTCTGGCGTTAGATATACGCTCCATTGGGTAAGGATGGCAGCAGATTTCCTTTCCTCAAGGGAATGAGTAAACGAGTTAAGTTTCTCCATGAACCCATTGGCAGGTCACCATTACTGACGTGAGCTTCTGATTCCAGATTGTTGTAATTAACCACAATTCGATTCTCCAGCTGCCACGGTGAGATTTTAACCCATGTCACTGGAGTGCAGGCCTCAGAGTCACTAGTCCAGTAACATATCCAGAACGCTACAATAAAGTACATCCAATTCCTCTTGTTAAAGGACTTTACGCCGTGTCTTTCCGTATTAAAAAAACACTTGTGTCAACTGCTACTACAGTCAGGTGATACTGACTCCAGCATGATTGCCAGTTCCCCTGTCGCGCTTTACGAGAAAAGGATTTTGTTTTTAACAAATCTGCGTTTCCAGAAAGTTCTAAACGTACCCTCCGCTACAGGGTGCGCCTGGAGACCGTGGTTTGATCTTGTTAACGAAAGGCTAGAAACGAAAAGTGCAAAGTTTCACCTGAGCAGCCGAATAACACGCTGGGTTTCACACGATATGTCACCTCTTCCCTTTCTCCATTGAACACCCGATAGCCAGGAGTGCTACCAATGCGGTGGGGGGGTGGGGTCTGCTAGCATTACATATCACACCTGTATTACTGAGGTATACAATTCACTAACTATGATGTGACAACGCACCCGCTTTTACACTGGCTCGACAGCGACAGCACTCCATGCTTTTCAAGGTGTGTAATGCCCCTGTATTTATTACAAACGCTGTAATATTACGAAAGCACTTTATGTAATTTCATGCTTCAGAACCTTTTGAGTGCCACACACGACATCCAAGGCATGTTAAGTGCGGGGTTGCCAAGGAGATGAGAAGACACGGGAATGGAGGCTGATTTTGTGACTTGATGGAGCGCTATTGGGTGAAAGTTAGAGTGAGGGGGTTTGAACCTGGGATTCTCCTTGGCCGACATTTTCCTCCCCCATGGTGGTGAATTTTCTGCCCTCAGTTCCTTCCTGGGTCGGCACTGATGCAGGGTCGAAGCTGGGGCCTATACAACTCGGGCGGCTTAATTATTGTGTTAGCTCAGTGAAACAAAAAGGGAAGCATTACCTTACGATTTGAGGCATTAACCCATTCATCACAAATTTCAGAAAAAAAAAACAAAGTTTTAAAAACAGGCAAAACGCAGACAGAAGGTGAGGAAATCTGAGCACTAATCAGGGAATTCACTTTGGTTACATTGATCAGTCACAAAGCAGTCACATGAGGCAGGTCGCAAAATGGCTGTAGTACAATCACTCTATTCAGTCATATTTACATCTTTAACGCAAGCTGCATGATATGCTGGCAAGGAAAATGTGGCTTTGTCCCGCAGCCTCAATAAACAAGCGAGAACTCATAATCACAGAGTCCTTCACACATTGCAGAGTCTTTGCGTCGAAGGCTTTGGGTTCATGGGCTAGATAAGGATTTGAAGCCTGGGCCAATTGTCCTTTTACCTCACATCAGTTTGTGGGATACTCTTGCAGGAGAGTCACTAACATGTTTGCTGACAGAACAGTAGTCACCGCACTGAAAAAGTGATTGATTTACCTGAAGCACTTTGGAAACGGACAACGAAGGTAGGATAGGGCTGTGTGAGTGGGATTGGGCTGTGCGGGTGGGATAGGGGATTGGGCTGTGCGGGTGGGATTGGGGATTGGGCTGTGCGGATGGGATTGGGGATTGGGCTGTGTGGGTGGGATTGGGCTGTGTGGGTGGGACTGGGCTGTGCGGGTGGGATTGGGGATTGGGCTGTGCGGATGGGATTGGGGATTGGGCTGTGTGGGTGGGATTGGGCTGTGCGGGTGGGATTGGGGATTGGGCTGTGCGGATGGGATTGGGGATTGGGCTGTGTGGGTGGGATTGGGCTGTGCGGGTGGGATTGGGGATTGCGCTGTGCGGATGGGATTGGGGATTGGGCTGTGTGGGTGGGATTGGGCTGTGCGGGTGGGATTGGGGATTGCGCTGTGCGGATGGGATTGGGGATTGGGTTGTGTGGGTGGGATTGGGCTGTGCGGGTGGGATTGGGGTGTGCGGGTGGGATTGGGGATTGGGCTGTGCAGGTGGGATTGGAGATTGGGCTTGGGGGTGGGATTGGGGATGGGGCTGTGTGGGTGGGATTGGGGATTGGGCTGAGCGGGTGGGATTGTGGATTGGGCTGTGTGGGTGGGATTGGGGATTGGGTTGTGCGGGTGGGATTGGGGATTGGGTTGTGTGGGTGGGATTGGGGATTGGGCTGTGTGGGTGGGATTGGGGATCGGGCTGTGTGGTTGGGATTGGGCTGTATAGGTGGGATTGGGGATTGGGCTGTGAGTGTGGGATTGGGCTGTGTGGGTGGGATTGGGGATTGGGCTGTGTGGGTGGGATTGGGCTGTGAGTGTCGCATTGGGCTGTGTGGGTGGGATTGTGGATTGGGCTGTGTGGGTTGGATTGGGGATTGGGCTGTGTGGCTGGGATTGAGCTGTGTGGGTGGGATTGGGAATTGGGCTGTGTGGGTGGGATTGGGCTATGTGGGTGGGAATGGGCTGTGTGGGTGGGATTGGGCATTGGGCTGCGTGGGTGGGATTGGGGATTGGGCTGCGTGGGTGGGATTGGGGATTGGGCTGCGTGAGTCGGATTGGGGATTGGGCTGTGCGGGTGGGATTGGGGATTGGGCTGTGTGGGTGGGATTGGGCTGTGTGGGTGGGATTGGGGATTGGGCTGTGTGGGTAGGATTGGGGATTGGGCTGTGCGGGTGGGATTGGGGATTGGGCTGTGCGGGTGGGATTGGGGATTGGGCTGTGCGGGTGGGACTGGGGATAGGGCTGTGTGGGTGGGATTGGGCTGTGTGGGTGGGATTGGGGATTGGGCTGTGCGAGTGAGATTGGGGATTGGGCAGTGTGGGTGGGATTGGGGGTTGAGCTGTGTGGGTCGGGTGGGGATTGGGCTGTGAGTGTGGGATTGGGCTGTGTGGGTGGGATTGGGGATTGGGCTGTGTGGATGGGATTGGGGATTGGGCTGTGTGGGTGGGATTGGGGATTGGGCTGTGTGGTTGGAATTGGGCTGTGTGGGTGGTATTGGGCTGGGTGGGGGGGATTGGGGATTGGGCTCTGTGGGTCGGATTGGGGATTGGGCTGTGTGGGTGTGATTGAGCTGTGTGGGGGGGATTGGGGATTGGGCTCTGTGGGTCGGATTGGGAATTGGGCTGTGTGGGTGGGATTGGGCTATGTGGGTGGGATTGGGCTGTGTGGGTGGGATTGGGGATTGGGTTGTGTGAATAGGATTGGGCTGTGTAGGTGGGATTGCGGATTGGGCTGTGTGGGTGTGTGGGTCGGATTGGGGATTGGGCTGTGTGGGTGGGATTGGGCTGTGTGGGTGGGATTGGGGATTGGGTTGTGTGAATGTGATTGGGCTGTGTAGGTGGGATTGGGGATTGGGCTGTGTGGGTGCGATTGGGGATTGGGCTGTGTGGGTGGGATTGGGGATTGCGCTGTGTGGGTGGGATTAGGCTGTGTGGGTGGGATTGGGGAATGAGCTGTGTGGGTGGAATTGGGCTGTGTGAGTGGTATTGGGGATTGGGCTGTGTGGGTGGGATTGGGCTGTGTGGGTGGGATTGGGCTGTGTGGGTGGGATTGGGGATTGGGCTGTGTGGGTGGGATTGGGTGTGTGTGTGAGATTGGGGATTGGGCTGTGTGGGTGGGATTGGGCTGTGTGGGTGGGATTGGGGATTGGGCTGCGTGGGTCGGATTGGGGATTGGGCTGTGTGGGTGGGATTGGGGATTGGGCTGTGCGGGTGGGATTGGGGATTGGGCTGTGTGGGTGGGATTGGGCTGTGTGGGTGGGATTGGGGATTGGTCTGTGTGGGTGGGATTGGGGATTGGGCTGTGCGGGTGGGATTGGGGATTGGGCCGTGCGGGTGGGATTGGGGTTTGGGCTGTGCGGGTGGGACTGCGGATTGGGCTGTGTGGGTGGGATTGGTCTGTGTGGGTGGGATTGGGGATTGGGCTGTGCGGGTGGGATTGGGGATTGGGCGGTGTGGGTGGGATTGGGGATTGGGCAGTGTGGGTCGGGTTGGGGATTGGGCTGTGAGTGTGGGATTGGGCTGTGTGGGTGGGATTAGGCTGTGGGAGTGGGATTGCGGATTGGGCTGTGTGGGTGGGATTGGGGATTGGGCTGTGTGGGTGGGATGGGGCTCTGTGGGTGGGATTGGGCTGTGTGGGTGGGATTGGGCTGTGTGGGTGGGATTAGGCTCTGTGGTGGGATTGGGCAGTGTGGGTGGGATTGGGGATTGGGCTGAGTGGGTGGGATTGGGCTCTGTGGGTGGGATTGGTCTGTGTGGGTGGGATTGGGCTGTGGGGTTGGGATTGGGCTGTGTGGGTGGGATTGGGGATTGTGCTGTGTTGGTGGGATTGGGCTCTGTGGGTGGGATTGGGATCTGCGGGTGCGATTTTGCTGTGTGGGTGGGATTGGGCTCTGTGGGTGCAATTGGGTTCTGTGGGTGGGATTGGGCAGTGTGGGTGGGATTGGGCTGTGTGGGTGGGATTGTGCTGTGTGGGTGAGATTGGGTATTGGGCTGTGTGATTGGGATTGGGCTGTGTGATTGGGATTGGGGATTGGGCTGTGTGGGTGGGATTGGGGATTGGGCTGTGTGGGTGGGATTGGGGATTGGGCTGTGTGGGTGGGATTGGGGATTGGATGTGTGGGTGGGATTGGGGAATCGGCTGTGTGGGTGGGATTGGGGATTAGGCTGTGTGGGTGGGATTGGGCTGGGTGGGTGGGTTTGGGGATTGGGCTGTGTGGGCGGGATTGGGCTGTGTGGGTGGGATTGGGGATTGGGCTGTGTGGGTGGGATTGGGGATTGGGCTGTGCGGTTGGGATCGGGCTGTGCGGGTGGAATTGGGGATTGGGCAGTGCGGCTGGGATTGGGCTGTTTGGGTCGGATTGGGGATTGGATGTGTGGGTGGGATTGGGGAATCGGCTGTGTGGGTGGGATTGGGGATTAGGCTGTGTGGGTGGGAATGGGCTGGATGGGTGGGTTTGGGGATTGGGCTGTGTGGGCGGGATTGGGCTGTGTGGGTGGGATTGGGGATTGGGCTGTGTGGGTGGGATTGGGGATTCGGCTGTGCGGGTGGGATCGGGCTGTGCGGGTGGAATTGGGGATTGGGCTGTTTGGGTCGGATTGGGGATTGGGCCGTTTGGGAGATATTGGGGATTGGGCTGTGTCGGTGGGATTTGGCTGTGTGGGTGGGATTGGGGATTGGGCTGTGTGGGTGGGAGTGGGAATTGGACTGTGTGGGTGGGAATGGGCTGTGTGCATGGGATTGGGGATTGCGCTGTTGGGTGGGATTGGGGATTGGGCTGTGTGGGTGGGATTGGACTGTGTGGGTGGGATTGGGCTGTGTGGGTGGGATTGGGGATTGGGCTGTGCGGATGAGATTGGGGATTGGGCTGTGTGGGTGGGATTGGGCTGTGTGGGTGGGATTGGGGATAGGGCTGTGAGGGTGGGATTGGGGATAGGGCAGTGTGGGTGGGATTGGGAATGGGGCTTTGTGGGTGGGATTGGTCTGTGTGGGTGGGATTGGGTTATGTGGTGGGATTGGGGATTGGGCTGTGTGGGTGGGATGGGGCTGTGTGGGTGGGATTGGTCTGTGTGGGTGGGATTGGGCTGTGTGGGTGGGATTGGGCTGTGCGGGTGGGATTTGGGATTGGGCTGTGTGGCTGTGATTGGGCGGTGTGGGTGGGATTTTGCTGTGTGGGTGGGTTTGGTGTTTGGTCTGTGTGGGTGGGATTTTGCTGTGTGGGTGGGTTTGGGGTTTGGTCTGTGTGGGTGGGATTGGGTGTCTATGTGGGATAGGGGATTGGGCTGGGTGGGTGGGATTGGGGATGGGGCTGTGTGGGTGGGATTGTGCTGTGTGTCTGGGATTGGGTGTGTGCGTGGGATTGGCGATTGGGCTGTGTGTGTGGGATTGAGATCTGTGGGTGGGATTGGGCTGTGCGCGTGGGATTGGGGATTAGGCTGTGTGGGTGAGATTGGGGATTCGGCTGTGTGGGTGGGATTGCGGATAGGGCTGTGTGGGTGGGATTGGGGATAGGGCTGTGTGGGTGGGATTGGGCTGTGCGGGTGGGATTGGGGATTGGGCTGTGTGGGTGTGATTGGGCTGTGCGTGTGGGATTTTGCTGTGTGGGTGGGGTTGCGCTGTTTGGGTGGGATTGGGGATTAGGCTGGGTGGGCGGGATTGGGGTTTGGGCCGTGTGTATGGGATTGAGCTGTGTGGGTGGGAAAGCTCTGTGGGTGGGATTGGGCTGTGTGGGTGAGATGGGGTTGTGTGGGTGGGATTGAGCTCTCTGGGTGGGATTGTCTGTGTGGGTGGGATTGGGGATTTGGATGTGTGGGTGGGATTGGGGATTGGGCTGTGTGGATGTGATTGGGGATTGGGCTGTGTGGGTGGGATTGGGGATTGGGCTGTGTGGGTGGGATTGGGCTGTGTGGGTGGGATTGGGGATTGGGCTGTGTGGGTGGGATTGGGCTGTGTCGGTGGGATTGGTGATTGGGCTGTGCGGGTGGGATTGGGGATTGGGCTGTGTGGGTGGGATTGGGCTGTGTGCGTGGGATTGGGGATTGGGCTGTTTGGGTGGGATTGGGGATTTGGCTGTGTGAGTGGGATTGGGCTCTGTGGGTGGGACTGGGCTGTGTGGGTAGGATTGGGGATGGGGCTGTGTCGGTGGGATTGGGCACTGTGGGTGGGGTTGGGCTGTGTGTGGATGGGACTGGTCTGTGTGATTGGGATTGGGCTGTGTGGGTGGGATTGGGGATTGGGCTGTGTGCGTGGGATTGGGTATTGGGCTCTGTGGGTGGGATTGGGGTTTGGGCTGTGTGGGTGGGATTGGGGATGGGGCTGTTTGGGTGGGATGGGGCTCTGTGGGTGGGATTGGGCTGTGTGGGTGGGATTGGGCATTGGGCTGTGTGGGTGGGATGAGGCTCTGTGGGTGGGATTGGGCTGTGTGGGTGGGATTGGGCTTTGTGGGTGGGATTGGGCTGTGCGGGTGGGATGGGGGATTGGTCTGTGTGGGTGTGATTGGGGATTGGGCTGTGTGGGTGGGATTGGGCTGTGTGGGTGGGTTTGGCGATTGGGCTGTGTTGGTGGGATTGGGCTGTGTGGGTGGGATTGGGCTGTATGGGTGGGATTGTGCTGTGTGGGTGGGATTGGGCTCTGTGGGTGGGATTGTGCTGTCCGTGTGGGATTGGGGATTGGGCTGTGCGGGTGGGATTGGGGATTGGGCTGTGTGGGTGGGATTGGGCTGTGTGCGTGGGATTGGGGATTGGGCTGTTTGGGTGGGATTGGGGATTTGGTCGTGTGAGTGGGATTGGGCTCTGTGGGTGGGACTGGGCTGTGCAGGTAGGATTGGGGATGGGGCTGTATCGGTGGGATTGGGCACTGTGGGTGGGATTGGGCTGTGTGGGTGGGATTGGTCTATGTGAGTGGGATTGGGCTGTGTGGGTGGGATTGGGGATTGGGCTGTGTGCGTAGGATTGGGTATTGGGCTGTGCGGGTGGGATTGGGGATTGGGCTGTGTGGGGGGGGGTTGGTCTGTGTCGGTGGGATTGGGCAGTGTGGGTGGGATTGGGCTGTGCGGGTGGGATTGGGGATTGGGCTGTGTGGGTGTGATTGGGCTGTGTGGGTGGGATTTTGCTGTGTGGGTGGGATTGGGCTGTGCGGGTGGGATTGGGGATTGGGCTGTGTGGGTGTGATTGGGCTGTGTGGGTGGGATTTTGCTGTGTGGGTGGGATTGGGGATTGGGCTGTGTGGGTGGGTTTGGGTTGTGTGGGTGGGACTGGGGATTGGGCTGTGTGGGTGGGATTGGGCTGTGTGGGTGGGATTGCGCTGTTTGGGTGGGATTGGGGATTAGGCTGTGTGGGCGGGATTGGGGATTCGGCCGTGTGGTTGGGATTGAGCTGTGTGGGTGGGAATGCGCTCTGTGGGTGGGATTCGGCTTTGTGGGTGAGATGGGGTTGTGTGGGTGGGATTGGGCTCTCTGGGTGGGATTGTCTGTGTGGGTGGGATTGGGGATTTGGATTTGTGGGTGGGATTGGGGATTGGGCTGTGTGGATGTGATTGGGGATTGGGCTGTGTGGGTGGGATTGGGGATTGGGCTGTGTGGGTGGGATTGCGCTCTGTGGGTGGGATTGGGCTGTGTCGGTGGGATTGGTGATTGGGCTGTGCGGGTGGGACTGGGGATTGAGCTGTGTGGGTGGGATTGGGCTGTGTGCGTGGGATTGGGGATTGGGCTGTTTGGGTGGGATTGGGGATTTGGCTGTGTGAGTGGGATTGGGCTCTGTGTGTGGGACTGGGCTGTGTGGGTAGGATTGGGGATGGGGCTGTGTCGGTGGGGTTGGGCACTGTGGGTTGGATTGGGCTGTGTGGGTGGGATTGGTCTGTGTGAGTGGGATTGGACTGTGTGGGTGGGATTGGGGATTGGGCTGTGTGCGTGGGATTGGGTATTGGGCTGTGTGGGTGGGATTGGGGATTGGAAATGTGGGTGGGATTGGGGATTGGGCTGTGTGGGTGGGATGGGGCTCTGTGGGTGGGATTGGGTTCTGTGGGTGGGATTGGGTATTGGGCTGTGTGGGTGGGATTGGGCATTGGGCTGTGTGGGTGGGATGGGGCTCTGTGGGTGGGATTGGGCTGTGTGGGTGGGATTGGGCTTTGTGGGTGGGATTGGGCAGTGCGGGTGGGATGGGGGATTGGGCTGTGTGGGTGGGATTGGGGATTGGGCTGTGTGAGTGGGATTGGGCTGTGTGGGTGGGTTTGGGGATTGGGCTGTGTTGGTGGGATTGGGCTGTGTGGGTGGGATTGGGGTATATGGGTGGGATGGTGCTGTGTGGGTGGAATTGGGCTCTGTGGGTGGGATTGGGCTGTGTGGGTGGGATTGGGCTGTGCTGGTGGGATTGTGCTGTGAGGGTGGGATTAGGCTCTGTGGGTGGGATTGGGCTGTGCGTGTGGGATTGGGGATTGGGCTGTGCGGGTGGGATTGGGGATTGGGCTGTGTGGGTGGGATTGGGCTGTGTGGGTGGGATTTTGCTGTGTGGGTGGGATTGGGGATTGGGCTGTGTGGGTGGGATTGGGTTGTGTGGGTGGGACTGGGGATTGGGCTGTGTGGGTGGGATTGGGCTGTGTGGGTGGGATTGCGCTGTTTGGGTGGGATTGGGGATTAGGCTGTGTGGGCGGGATTGGGGTTTGGGTCGTGTGGTTGGGATTGAGCTGTGTGGGTGGGAATGCGCTCTGTGGGTGGGATTGGGCTGTGTGGGTGAGATGGGGTTGTGTGGGTGGGATTGGGCTATCTGGGTGGGATTGTCTGTGTGGGTGGGATTGGGGATTTGTATGTGTGGGTGGGATTGGGGATTGGGCTGTGTGGATGTGATTGGGGATTGGGCTGTGTGGGTGGGATTGGGGATTGGGCTGTGTGGGTTGGATTGGGCTGTGTCGGTGGGATTGGTGTTTG
Source organism: Cetorhinus maximus (assembly GCF_964194155.1). NCBI lineage: Eukaryota > Metazoa > Chordata > Chondrichthyes > Lamniformes > Cetorhinidae > Cetorhinus > Cetorhinus maximus. The sequence goes on from NW_027597664.1 coordinate 30,957, forward strand.
GGCTGTGCGGGTGGGATTGGGGATTGGGCTGTGTGGGTGGGATTTGGCTGGGTGCGTGGGATTGGGGATTGGGCTGTTTGGGTGGGATTGGGCTCTGTGGGTGGGACTGGGCTGTGTGGGTAGGATTGGGTATGGGGCTGTGTCGGTGGGATTGGGCACTGTGGGTGGGATTGGGCTGTGTGGGTGGGATTGGTCTGTGTGAGTGGGATTGGACTGTGTGGGTGGGATTGGGGATTGGGCTGTGTGCGTGGGATTGGGTATTGGGCTGTGTGGGTGGGATTGGGGATTGGGCAATGTGGGTGGGATTGGGGATTGGGCTGTGTGGGTGGGATGGGGCTCTGTGGGTGGGATTGGGCTGTGTGGGTGGGATTGGGCTGTGTGGGTGGGATGGGGCTCTGTGGGTGGGATTGGGCTGTGTGGGTGGGTTTGGGCTTTGTGGGTGGGATTGGGCTGTGCGGGTGGGATGGGGGATTGGGCTGTGTGGGTGGGATTGGGGATTGGGCTGTGTGAGTGGGATTGGGCTGTGTGGGTGGGATTGGGCTGTATGGGTGGGATTGTGCTGTGTGGGTGGGATTGGGCTCTGTGGGTGGGATTGGGCTGTGTGGGTGGGATTGTGCTGTGTGGGTGGGATTGGGCTCTGTGGGTGGGATTGGGCTGTGTGGGTGGGATTGGGCTGTGCTGGTGGGATTGTGCTGTGAGGGTGGGATTAGGCTCTGTGGGTGGGATTGGGCTGTCCGTGTGGGATTGGGGATTGGGCTGTGCGGGTGGGATTGGGGATTGGGCTGTATGGGTGGGATTGGGCTGTGTGCGTGGGATTGGGGATTGGGCTGTTTGGGTGGGATTGGGGATTTGGTTGTGTGAGTGGGATTGGGCTCTGTGGGTGGGACTGGGCTGTGTGGGTAGGATTGGGGATGGGGCTGTGTCGGTGGGATTGGGCACTGTGGGTGGGATTGGGCTGTGTGGGTGGGATTGGGGATTGGGCTGTGTGCGTGGGATTGGGTATTGGGCTGTGTGGGTGCGATTGGGGATTGGGCTGTGTAGGGGGGGTTGGTCTGTGTCGGTGGGATTGGGCTGTGCGGGTGGGATTGGGGATTGGGCTGTGTGGGTGTGATTGGGCTGTGTGGGTGGGATTGGGCTGTGCGGGTGGGATTGGGGATTGGGCTGTGTGGGTGTGATTGGGCTGTGTGGGTGGGATTTTGCTGTGTGGGTGGGATTGGGGATTGGGCTGTTTGGGTGGGATTGGGCTGTGTGGGTGGGATTGGGCTGTGTGCGTGGGATTGGGTATTGGGCTGTGTGGGTGCGATTGGGGATTGGGCTGTGTGGAGGGGGGTTGGTCTGTGTCGGTGGGATTGGGCTGTGTGGGTGGGATTGGGCTGTGCGGGTGGGATTGGGGATTGGGCTGTGTGGGTGTGATTGGGCTGTGTGGGTGGGATTTTGCTGTGTGGGTGGGATTGGGGATTGGGCTGTGTGGGTGGGATTGGGTTGTGTGGGTGGGACTGGGGATTGGGCTGTGTGGGTGGGACTGGGCTGTGTGGGTGGGATTGCGCTGTTTGGGTGGGATTGGGGATTAGGCTGTGTGGGCGGATTGGGGTTTGGGCAGTGTGGTTGGGATTGAGCTGTGTGGGTGGGAATGCGCTCTGTGGGTGGGATTGGGCTGTGTGGGTGAGATGGGGTTGTGTGGGTGGGATTGGGCTCTCTGGGTGGGATTGTCTGTGTGGGTGGGATTGGGGATTTGGATGTGTGGGTGGGATTGGGGATTGGGCTGTGTCGGTGGGATTGGTGATTGGGCTGTGCGGGTGGGATTGGGGATTGGGCTGTGTGGGTGGGATTGGGCTGTGTGCGTGGGATTGGGGATTGGACTGTTTGGGTGGGATTGGGGATTTGGCTGTGTGAGTGGGATTGGGCTCTGTGGGTGGGACTGGGCTGTGTGGGTAGGATTGGGTATGGGGCTGTGTCGGTGGGATTGGGCACTGTGGGTGGGATTGGGCTGTGTGGGTGGGATTGGTCTGTGTGAGTGGGATTGGACTGTGTGGGTGGGATTGGGGATTGGGCTGTGTGCGTGGGATTGGGTATTGGGCTGTGTGGGTGGGATTGGGGATTGGGCAATGTGGGTGGGATTGGGGATTGGGCTGTGTGGGTGGGATGGGGCTCTGTGGGTGGGATTGGGCTGTGTGGGTGGGATTGGGCTGTGTGGGTGGGATGGGGCTCTGTGGGTGGGATTGGGCTGTGTGGGTGGGTTTGGGCTTTGTGGGTGGGATTGGGCTGTGCGGGTGGGATGGGGGATTGGGCTGTGTGGGTGGGATTGGGGATTGGGCTGTGTGAGTGGGATTGGGCTGTGTGGGTGTATTTTGGGATTGGGCTGTGCTGGTGGGATTGGGCTGTTTGGGTGGGATTGGGCTGTATGGGTGGGATTGTGCTGTGTGGGTGGGATTGGGCTCTGCGGGTGGGATTGGGCTGTATGGGTGGGATTGTGCTGTGTGGGTGGGATTGGGCTCTGCGGGTGGGATTGGGGATTGGGCTGTGTGCGTGGGATTGGGTATTGGGCTGTGTGGGTGCGATTGGGGATTAGGCTGTGTTGGGGGGGGTTGGTCTGTGTCGGTGGGATTGGGCTGTGTGGGTGGGATTGGGCTGTGCGGGTGGGATTGGGGATTGGGCTGTGTGGGTGTGATTGGGCTGTGTGGGTGGGATTTTGCTGTGTGGGTGGGATTGGGGATTGGGCTGTGTGGGTGGGATTGGGTTGTGTGGGTGGGACTGGGGATTGGGCTGTGTGGGTGGGATTTTGCTGTGTGGATGTGATTGGGGATTGGGCTGTGTGGGTGGGATTGGGGATTGGGCTGTGTGGGTGGGATTTGGCTGGGTGCGTGGGATTGGGGATTGGGCTGTTTGGGTGGGATTGGGCTCTGTGGGTGGGACTGGGCTGTGTGGGTAGGATTGGGGATGGGGCTGTGTCGGTGGGATCGGGCACTGTGGGTGGGGTTGGGCTGTGTGGATGGGACTGATCTGTGTGTGGGATTGGGCTGTGTGGGTGGGATTGGGGATTGGGCTGTGTGCGTGGGATTGGGTATTGGGCTGTGTGGGTGGGACTGGGGATTGGGCTGTGTGGGTGGGATTGGGGATTGGGCTGTGTTGGTGGGATGGGGCTCTGTGGGTGGGATTGGGCTGTGTGGGTGGGATTGGGCTTTGTGGGTGGGATTGGGCTGTGCGGGTGGGATGGGGGATTGGTCTGTGTGGGTGGGATTGGGGATTGGGCTGTGTGAGTGGGATTGGGCTGTGTGGGTGGGTTTGGCGATTGGGCTGTATGGGTGGGATTGTGCTGTGTGGGTGGGATTGGGCTGTATGGGTGGGATTGTGCTGTGTGGGTGGGATTGGGCTCTGTGGGTGGGATTGGGCTGTGTGGGTGGGATTGGGCTGTGTGGGTGGGATTGGGCTGTGCTGGTGGGGTTGTGCTGTGTGGGTGGGATTGGGCTCTGTGGGTGGGATTGGGCTGTGTGGGTGGGATTGGGCTGTGCTGGTGGGATTGTGCTGTGAGGGTGGGATTAGGCTCTGTGGGTGGGATTGGGCTGTCCGTGTGGGATTGGGGATTGGGCTGTGCGGGTGGGATTGGGGATTGGGCTGTATGGGTGGGATTGGGCTGTGTGCGTGGGATTGGGGATTGGGCTGTTTGGGTGGGATTGGGGATTTGGTTGTGTGAGTGGGATTGGGCACTGTGGGTGGGATTGGGCTGTGTGGGTGGGATTGGGGATTGGGCTGTGTGCGTGGGATTGGGTATTGGGCTGTGTGGGTGCGATTGGGGATTGGGCTGTGTAGGGGGGGGTTGGTCTGTGTCGGTGGGATTGGGCTGTGCGGGTGGGATTGGGGATTGGGCTGTGTGGGTGTGATTGGGCTGTGTGGGTGGGATTTTGCTGTGTGGGTGGGATTGGGGATTGGGCTGTGTGTGTGGGATTGGGCTGTGTGGGTGTGATTGGGCTGTGTGGGTGGGATTTTGCTGTGTGGGTGGGATTGTGTATTGGGCTGTGTGGGTGGGATTGGGGATTGGGCTGTGTGGGTGGGATTGGGCTGTGTGGGTGCGATTGGGGATTGGGCTGTGTGGGGGGGGGTTGGTCTGTGTCGGTGGGATTGGGCTGTGTGGGTGGGATTGGGGATTGGGCTGTGCGGGTGGGATTGGGGATTGGGCTGTGTGGGTGTGATTGGGCTGTGTGGGTGGGATTTTGCTGTGTGGGTGGGATTGGGGATTGGGCTGTGTGGGTGGGATTGGGTTGTGTGGGTGGGACTGGGGATTGGGCTGTGTGGGTGGGATTGGGCTGTGTGGGTCGGATTGCGCTGTTTGGGTGGGATTGGAGATTAGGCTGTGTGGGCGGATTGGGGTTTGGGCAGTGTGGTTGGGATTGAGCTGTGTGGGTGGGAATGCGCTCTGTGGGTGGGATTGGGCTGTGTGGGTGAGATGGGGTTGTGTGGGTGGGATTGGGCTCTCTGGGTGGGATTGTCTGTGTGGGTGGGATTGGGGATTTGGATGTGTGGGTGGGATTGGGGATTGGGCTGTGTCGGTGGGATTGGTGATTGGGCTGTGCGGGTGGGATTGGGGATTGGGCTGTGTGGGTGGGATTGGGCTGTGTGCGTGGGATTGGGGATTGGGCTGTTTGGGTGGGATTGGGGATTTGGCTGTGTGAGTGGGATTGGGCTCTGTGGGTGGGACTGGGCTGTGTGGGTAGGATTGGGTATGGGGCTGTGTCGGTGGGATTGGGCACTGTGGGTGGGATTGGGCTGTGTGGGTGGGATTGGTCTGTGTGAGTGGGATTTGACTGTGTGGGTGGGATTGGGGATTGGGCTGTGTGCGTGGGATTGGGTATTGGGCTGTGTGGGTGGGATTGGGGATTGGGCAATGTGGGTGGGATTGGGGATTGGGCTGTGTGGGTGGGATGGGGCTCTGTGGGTGGGATTGGGCTGTGTGGGTGGGATTGGGCTGTGTGGGTGGGATGGGGCTCTGTGGGTGGGATTGGGCTGTGTGGGTGGGTTTGGGCTTTGTGGGTGGGATTGGGCTGTGCGGGTGGGATGGGGGATTGGGCTGTGTGGGTGGGATTGGGGATTGGGCTGTGTGAGTGGGATTGGGCTGTGTGGGTGTGTTTTGGGATTGGGCTGTGCTGGTGGGATTGGGCTGTGTGGGTGGGATTGGGCTGTATGGGTGGGATTGCTCTGTGTAGGTGGGATTGGGGATTGGGCTGTGTGGGTGGGATTGGGCATTGGGCTGTGTGGGTGGGATTGGGCTTTGTGGGTGGGATTGGGCTGTGCGGGTGGGATGGGGGATTGGGCTGTGTGGGTGTGATTGGGGATTGGGCTGTGTGAGTGCGATTGGGCTGTGTGGGTGGGTTTGGGGATTGGGCTGTGTCGGTGGAATTGGGCTGTGTGCGTGGGATTGGGCTGTACGGGTGGGATTGTGCTGCGTGGGTGGGATTGGGCTCTGTGGGTGGGATTGGACTGTGTGGGTGGGATTGGGCTGTGCTGGTGGGATTGTGCTGTGAGGGTGGGATTGGGCTGTACGGGTGGGATTGTGCTGCGTGGGTGGGATTGGGCTCTGTGGGTGGGATTGGACTGTGTGGGTGGGATTGGGCTGTGCTGGTGGGATTGTGCTGTGAGGGTGGGATTGGGCTCTGTGGGTGGGATTGGACTGTGTGGGTGGGATTGGGCTGTGTGGGTGGGATTGTGGATTGGACATTTAGGGTGAAATTGGGTATTGGGCTGTGTGGGTGCGATTGATCTGTGCGGGTGGGTTTGGGGATTGGGCTATGTGGGTGGAATTGGTGATTGGGTTGTGTGGGTGGGATTGGGCTGTGCTGGTGGGATTTGGGAATCGGCTGTGTGGGTGGGTATTGGGTGTGTGTGTGGGATTGAGGTTTGGGCTGTGTGGGTGGGATTCGTCTGCGTGGGTGGGATTGTGTGTGTGTGTGGGATTGGGGATTGGGCTGTGTAGGTGGAATTGGGGATTGAGCTGTGTGGGTGGGATTGGGGATTGGGCTGTGTAGGTGGGATTGGGTGTGTGGGTGGAATAGGGGATTGGGCTGGGTGGGTGGGTTTGGGCTGTGTGGGTGGGATTGGGGGTTAGGCTGTGTGGGTGGGATTGGGCTCTGTGGGTGGGATTTTGCTATGTGGGTGGGTTTGGGGATTGGTCTGTGTGGGTGGGATTGGGTGTGTATGTGGGATAGGGGATTGGGCTGGGTGGGTGGGATTGGGGATGGGTCTGTGTGGGTGGGATTGTACAGTGTGTCTGGTATTGGGTCTGTGCGTGGGATTAGGGGTTGGGCTTTGTGGGTGGGATTGTGCTCTGTGGGTGGGATTGGGCTGTGTGGGTTGGATTGGGCTGTGCGCGTGGGATTGGGGATTGGGCTGTGTGGGTGAGATTGGGGATTGGGCTGTGTGGGTGGGATTGGGCTGTGTGGGTGGGATTGGGGATAGGGCTGTGAGGGTGGGATTGGGGATAGGGCAGTGTGGGTGGGATTGGGGATGGGGCTTTGTGGGTAGGATGGGGCTGTGTGGGTGGGATTGAGCTATGTGGTGGGATTGGGGATTGGGCTGTGTGGGTGGGATGGGGCTGTGTGGGTGGGATTGGTTTGTGTGGGTGGGATGGGGCTGTGTGGGTGGGATTGGTTTGTGTGGGTCGGATTGGGCTGTGCGGGTGGGATTTGCGATTGGGCTGTGTGGCTGTGATTGGGCTATGTGGGTGGGATTTTGCTGTGTGGGTGGGTTTGGGGTTTGGTCTGTGTGTGTGGGATTTTGCTGTGTGGGTGGGTTAGGTGTTTGGTCTGTGTTGGTGGGATTGGGTGCCTATGTGGGATAGGGGATTGGGCTGGTTGGGTGGGATTGGGGATGGGGCTGTGTGGGTGGGATTGTGCTGTGTGTCTGGGATTGGGTGTATGCGTGGGATTGGCGATTGGGCTGTGTGGGTGGGATTGAGCTCTGTGGGTGGGATTGGGCTGTGTGGGTGGGATTGGGCTGTGCGTGTGGGATTGGGGATTGGGCTGTGTGGGTGAGATTGGGGATTGGGCTGTGTGGGTGGGATTGTGGATAGGGCTGTGTGGGTGGGATTGGGGTTAGGGCTGTGTGGGTGGGATTGGGGATTGGGCTTTGTGAGAGGGATGGGGCTGTGTGGCTGGGATTGGGCTATGTGGTGGGATTGGGGATTGGGCTGTTTGGGTGGGATGGGGCTGTGTGGGTGGGATTGGTCTGTGTCGGTGGGATTGGGCTGTGTGGGTGGGATTGGGCTGTGCGGGTGGGATTGGGGATTGGGCGGTGTGGGTGTGATTGGGCTGTGTGGGTGGGATTTTGGTGTGTGGGTGGGATTGGGGATTGGGCTGTGTGGGAGGGATTGGGCTGTGTGGGTGGGATTGGGGATTGGGCTGTGTGGGTGGGATTGGGCTGTGTGGGTGGGATTAGGTTGTGTGGGCGAGATTGGGGTTTGGGCCGTGTTGTTGGGATTGAGCTGTGTGGGTGGGATTGCGCTGTGTGGGTGGGATTGGGCTCTCTGGGTGGGATTGTCTGTGTGGGTGGGATTGGGGATTGGGATGTGCGGGTGGGATTGGGGATTGGGCTGTGTGGATGTGATTGGGGATTAGGCTGTGTGGGTGGGATTGGGGATTGGGCTGTGTGGGTGGGATTGCGCTCTGTGGGGGGGATTGGGCTGTGTCGGTGGGATTGGTGATTGGGCTGTGCGGGTGGGATTGGGGATTGGGCTGTGTGGGTGGGATTGGGCTGTGGGCGTGGGATTGGGGATTGGGCTGTTTGCGTGGGATTGGGGATTGGGCTGTTTGCGTGGGATTAGGGATTGGGCTGTGTGAGTGGGATTGGGCTCTGTGGGTGGGATTGGGCTGTGTGGGTGGGATTGGGGATTGGGCTGTGTGGGTGGGATTGGGGATTGGGCTGTGTGGGTGGGACTGGGGGTTGGGCTGTGTGGGTGGGATGGGGCAGTGCGGGTGGGATTGGGGATTGGGCTGTGTGGGTGGGATTGGGCTGTGTGGGTGGGATTGGGCTGTGTGGGTGGGATTGGGCTGTGTGGGTGGGATTGGGCTGTGCGCGTGGGATTGGGGATTGGGCTGTGTGGGTGAGATTGGGGATTGGGCTGTGTGGGTGGGATTGAGCTCTGTGGGTGGGATTGGGCTGTGTGGGTGGGATTGGGCTGTGTGGGTGGGATTGGGCTGTGCGCGTGGGATTGGGGATTGGGCTGTGTGGGTGAGATTGGGGATTGGGCTGTGTGGGTGGGATTGCGGATAGGGCTGTGTGGGTGGGATTGGGGATAGGGCAGTGTGGGTGGGATAGGGGATTGCGCTTTGTGAGTGGGATGGGGCTGTGTGGGTGGGATTGGGCTTTGTGGTGGGATTGGGGATTGGGCTGTTTGGGTGGGATTGGTCTGTGTCAGTGGGATTGGGCTGTGTGGGTGGGATTGGGCTGTGCGGGTGGGATTGGGCTGTTTGTGTGGGATAAGTCTGTGTGGGTGGGATGGGGCAGTGCGGGTGGGATTGGGGATTGGGCTGTGTGGGAGGGATTGGGCTGTGTGGGTGGGATTGGGCTGTGTGGGTGGGATGGGGCTGTGTGGGTGGGATTAGGTTGTATGGGTGGGATTGGGCTGTTTGGGTGGGATAAGTCTGTGTGGGTGGGATGGGGCAGTGCGGGTGGGATTGGGGATTGGGCTGTGTGGGTGGGATTGGGGATAAATATGTGTGGGTGCGATTGGGGGTTGGGCTGTGTGGGTGGGATTGGGTAATGGGCTGTGCAGTTGAGATGGGGCAATGCGGGTGATATTGGGGATTTACTGTGTGGGTGGGTTTGTGCTGTGTGGGTGGGATTGGGGATTGGGCTGTATGGGTGGGATTGGGGATTGGGCTGTGTGGGTGGGAATTTGCTGTGTGGGTGGGTTTGGGGATTGGTCTGTGTGGGTGGGATTGGGTGTGTATGTGGGATAGGGGATTGGGCTGGGTGGGTGGGATTGGGGATGGGGCTGTGTGGGTGGGATTGTGCTGTGTGTCTGGGATTGAGTGTGTGCGTGGGATTGGGGATTGGGCTGTGTGGGTGGGATTGGGCTCTGTGGGTGGGATTGGGCTGTGTGGGTGGGATTGGGCTGTGCGGGTGGGATTGGGGACTGGGTTGTGTGGGTGAGATTGGGGATTGGGCTGTGTGGGTGGGATTGGGGATAGGGCTGTGTGGGTTGGATTGGGGATTGGGCTTTGTGGGTGGGATGGGACTGTGTGGGTGGGATTGGGCTGTGTGGTTGGATTGGGGATTGGGCTGTGTGGGTGGGATGGGGCTGTGTGGGTGGGATTGGGGATTGGGCTGTGTGTGTGGGATTGGGCTGTGTGGGTGGGATTGGGGATTGGGCTGTGTGGGTGGGATTGGGCTGTGTGGGTACGATTGGGGATTGGGCTGTGTGGGTGGAATTGGGGATTGGGCTGTGTGGGTGGGATTGGGGATTCGGCCGTGTGGTGGGGATTAAGCAGTGTGGGTGAGATTGCGCTGTGTGGGTGTGATTGGGCTGTGTGGGTGGGATGGGGCTGTGTGGGTGGGATTGGGCTCTCTGGGTGGGATTGGTCTGTGTGGGTGGGATTGGGGATTGGGATGTGTGGGTGGGATTGGGGATTGGGCTGTGTGGATGTGATTGGGTATTGGGCTGTGTTGCTGAGATGGGGGATTGGGCTGTCTGTGTGGGATTGCGCTCTGTGGGTGCGATTGGGCTGTGTAGATGCAATTGAGGATTGGGCTGTCTGGGTGGCATTGGGCTGTGTGGGTGGGATTGGGGATTGGGCTGTTTGGGTGGGATTGGGGATTGGGCTGTGTGGGTGGGATTGGGCTCTGTGGGTGGGACTGGGCTGTGTGGGTGGGATTGGGGATTGGGCTGTGTCGTTGGGATTGGGCTCTCTGGGTGGGATTGGGCTGTGTGGGTGGGATTGGTCTGTGTGAGTGAGATTGGGTTGTGTGGGTGGGATTGTGGATTGGGCTGTGTGCGTGGGATTGGGTATTGGGCTGTGTGGGTGGGATTGGGCTGTGTGGAAGGGATTGGGCTGTGCGGGTGCGATTGGGGATTGGGCTGTGTGGGTAGGATTGGGCTGTGTGGTGGGATTGGGGATTGGGCTGTTTGGGTGGGCTGGTGTTGTGTGGGTGGGATTGGTCTGTGTGGGTGTGATTGGGCTGTGTGGGTGGGATTGGGCATTGGGCTGTGTGGGTGTGATTTGGCTGTGTGGGTGGGATTTTGCTGTGTGGGTGGAATTGGGGATTGGGCTGTGTGGGTGGGATTGGGCTGTGTGGGTGGGATTGGGCTGTGTGGGTGGGATTGGGGGTTGGGCTGTGTGGGTGGGATTGGGCTGTGTGGGTGAGATTGGGCTGCGCGGGTGGGATTGGGGATTGGGCTGTGTGGGTGGGCTTGGGGATTAGCCTGTGCGGGTGGGAATGGGGATTGGGTTGTGAGGGTGGGATTGGGGATTGGGCTGTGTGGGTGGGATTGGGGATTGGGCTGTGTGGGTGGGATTGGGCTGTGTGGGTGGGATTGGGGATTGGGCTGTGTGGGTGGGATTGGGGATTGGGCTGTGTGGGTGGGATTTGGGTTTGGGCCGTGTGGTTGGGATTGAGCTGTGTGGGTGGGAATGCGCTGTGTGGGTGGGATTGGGCTGTGTGGGTGGGATGGGGCTGTGTGGGTGGGATTGGGCTCTCTGGGTGGGATTGGGCTGTGAGGGTGGGATTGGGGATTGAGATGTGTGGGTCTGATTGGGGATTGGGCTGTGTGGGTGTGATTGGGGATTGGGCTGTGTGGGTGGGATTGGGGATTGTGCTGTGTGGGTGGGATTGCGCTCTGTGGGTAGGATTGGGCTGTGTGGGTGGAATTGGGGATTGGGCTGTGCGGGTGGGATTGGGAATTGGGCTGTGTGGGTGGGATTGGGCTGTGTGGGTGGGATTTGGGATTGGGCTGTTTGGTTGGGATTGGGGATCGGGCTGTGTGGGTGGGATTGGGCTCTGTGAGTGGGACTGGGCTCTGCGGGTGGGATTGGGGATTGGGCTGTGTCGGTGGGATTGGGCTCTGTGGGTGGGATTGAGCTGTGTGCGTGGGATTGGGTAATGGACTGTGTGGGTGGGATTGGGCTATGTGGATGGGATTGGGCTGTGCGGTTGGGATTGGGGATTGGGCTGTGTGGGTGGGATTGGGCTGTTTGGGTGGGAATGGGCTGTGAGGTTGGGATTGGAGTTTGGGCTGTGTGGGTGGGATTGGGGATTGGGTAGTGTGGGTGGGATTGGGGGTTGGGCTGTGTGGGTTGGATGGGGCAGTGCTGGTTGGATTGGTGATTGGGCTGTGTGGGTGGGATTGGGCTGTGTGGGTGGGATTGGGGATAAGGCTGTGTGTGTGGGTTTGGGGGTTGGGCTGTGTGGGTGTGATGGGGTATTGGGCTGTGCAGTTAGGGATGGTGCAGTGCGGATGATATTGTGGATTGGGCTGTGTTGGTGGGATTGCGCTGTGTTGGTTGGATTGGGGATTGGGCTGTGTGGTGGGATTGGGGATTGGGCTGTGTGGGTGGGATTGGGTGTGTGTGTGGGATAGGGGATTGGGCTGTGATAGTGGGATTGCGCTGTGTTGGTTGGATTGGGGATTGGGCTGTGTGGGTGGGATTGGGGGTTGGGCTGTGTGGGTGGGATTGGGGGTTGGGCTGTGTGGGTGGGATTTTGCTGTGTGGGTGGGATTGGGGATTGGTCTGTGTGGGTGGGATTGAGTGTGTATGTGGGATAGGGGATTGGGATGGGTGGGATTGGGGATGGGGCTGTGTGGGTGGGATCGTGCTGTGTGTGGGATTGGGCGTGTGCGTGGGATTGGGGATTGGGCTGTGTGAGTGGGATTGGGCTCTGTGGGTGAGATTGGGCTGTGTGGGTGTGTTTGGGGATTGGGCTGTGTTGGTGGGATTGGGCTGTGTGGGTGGGATTGGGCTGTGTGGGTGGGATTGGGCTCTCTGGGTGGGATTGGGCTGTGAGGGTGGGATTGGGGATTGGGAATTGTGGGTCTGATTGGGGATGGGGCTGTGTGGGTGTGATTGGGGATTGGGCTGTGTGGGTGGGATTGGGGATTGTGCTGTGTGGGTGGGATTGCGCTCTGTGGGTAGGATTGGGCTGTGTGGGTGGAATTGGGGATTGGGCTGTGCGGGTGGGATTGGGAATTGGGCTGTGTGGGTGGGATTGGGCTGTGTGGGTTGGATTTGGGATTGGGCTGTTTGGTTGGGATTGGGGATCGGGCTGTGTGGGTGGGATTGGGCTCTGTGAGTTGGACTGGGCTCTGCGGGTGGGATTGGGGATTGGGCTGTGTCGGTGGGATTGGGCTCTGTGGATGGGATTGAGCTGTGTGCGTGGGATTGGGTAATGGGCTGTGTGGGTGGGATTGGGCTATGTGGATGGGATTGGGCTGTGCGGTTGGGATTGGGGATTGGGCTGTGTGGGTGGGATTGGGCTGTTTGGGTGGGAATGGGCTGTGAGGTTGGGATTGGAGTTTGGGCTGTGTGGGTGGGATTGGGGATTGGGTAGTGTGGGTGGGATTGGGGGATGGGCTGTGTGGGTTGGATGGGGCAGTGCTGGTTGGATTGGTGATTGGGCTGTGTGGGTGGGATTGGGCTGTGTGGGTGGGATTGGGGATAAGGCTGTGTGGGTGGGTTTGGGGGTTGGGCTGTGTGGGTGTGATGGGGTATTGGGCTGTGCAGTTGGGATGGTGCAGTGCGGGTGATATTGTGGATTGGGCTGTGTTGGTGGGATTGCGCTGTGTTGGTTGGATTGGGGATTGGGCTGTGTGGTGGGATTGGGGATTGGGCTGTGTGGGTGGGATTGGGTGTGTGTGTGGGATAGGGGATTGGGCTGTGATAGTGGGATTGCGCTGTGTTGGTTGGATTGGGGATTGGGCTGTGTGGGTGGGATTGGGGGTTGGGCTGTGTGGGTGGGATTGGGGGTTGGGCTGTGTGGGTGGGATTTTGCTGTGTGGGTGGGATTGGGGATTGGTCTGTGTGGGTGGGATTGAGTGTGTATGTGGGATAGGGGATTGGGATGGGTGGGATTGGGGATGGGGCTGTGTGGGTGGGATCGTGCTGTGTGTGGGATTGGGCGTGTGCGTGGGATTGGGGATTGGGCTGTGTGAGTGGGATTGGGCTCTGTGGGTGAGATTGGGCTGTGTGGGTGTGTTTGGGGATTGGGCTGTGTTGGTGGGATTGGGCTGTGTGGGTGGGATTGGGCTGTGTGGGTGGGATTGGGCTCTCTGGGTGGGATTGGGCTGTGAAGGTGGGATTGGGGATTGGGAATTGTGGGTCTGATTGCGGATTGGGCTGTGTGGGTGTGATTGGGGATTGGGCTGTGTGGGTGGGATTGGGGATTGTGCTGTGTGGGTGGGATTGCGCTCTGTGGGTAGGATTGGGCTGTGTGGGTGGAATTGGGGATTGGGCTGTGCGGGTGGGATTGGGAATTGGGCTGTGTGGGTGGGATTGGGCTGTGTGGGTTGGATTTGGGATTGGGCTGTTTGGTTGGGATTGGGGATCGGGCTGTGTGGGTGGGATTGGGCTCTGTGAGTTGGACTGGGCTCTGCGGGTGGGATTGGGGATTGGGCTGTGTCGGTGGGATTGGGCTCTGTGGATGGGATTGAGCTGTGTGCGTGGGATTGGGTAATGGGCTGTGTTGGTGGGATTGGGCTATGTGGATGGGATTGGGCTGTGCGGTTGGGATTGGGGATTGGGCTGTGTGGGTGGGATTGGGCTGTTTGGGTGGGAATGGGCTGTGAGGTTGGGATTGGAGTTTGGGCTGTGTGGGTGGGATTGGGGATTGGGTAGTGTGGGTGGGATTGGGGGATGGGCTGTGTGGATTGGATGGGGCAGTGCGGGTTGGATTGGTGATTGGGCTGTGTGGGTGGGATTGGGCTGTGTGGGTGGGATTGGGGATAAGGCTGTGTGGGTGGGTTTGGGGGTTGGGCTGTGTGGGTGTGATGGGGTATTGGGCTGTGCAGTTGGGATGGTGCAGTGCGGGTGATATTGGGGATTGGGCTGTGTTGGTGGGATTGCGCTGTGTTGGTTGGATTGGGGATTGGGCTGTGTGGTGGGATTGGGGATTGGGCTGTGTGGGTGGGATTGGGTGTGTGTGTGGGATAGGGGATTGGGCTGTGATAGTGGGATTGCGCTGTGTTGGTTGGATTGGGGATTGGGCTGTGTGGGTGGGATTGGGGGTTGGGCTGTGTGGGTGGGATTGGGGGTTGGGCTGTGTGGGTGGGATTTTGCTGTGTGGGTGGGATTGGGGATTGGTCTGTGTGGGTGGGATTGGGTGTGTATGTGGGATAGGGGATTGGGATGGGTGGGATTGGGGATGGGGCTGTGTTGGTGGGATCGTGCTGTGTGTGGGATTGGGCGTGTGCGTGGGATTGGGGATTGGGCTGTGTGAGTGGGATTGGGCTCTGTGGGTGAGATTGGGCTGTGTGGGTGTGTTTGGGGATTGGGCTGTGTTGGTGGGATTGGGCTGTGTGGGTGGGATTGGGCTGTATGGGTGGGATTGTGCTGTGTGGGTGTGATTGGGCTGTGTGGGTGGGATTTTGCTGTGTGGGTGGGATTGGGGATTGGGCTGTGTGGGTGGGATTGGGTTGTGTGGGTGGGACTGGGGATTGGGCTGTGTGGGTGGGATTGGGCTGTGTGGGTGGGATTGCGCTGTTTGGGTGGGATGGGGATTAGGCTGTGTGGGCGGGATTGGGGTTTGGGCCGTGTGGTTGTGATTGAGCTGTGTGGGTGGGAATGCGCTCTGTGGGTAGGATTGGGCTGTGTGGGTGAGATGGGGTTGTGTGGGTGGGATTGGGCTCTCTGGGTGGGATTGTCTGTGTGGGTGGGATTGGGGATTTGGATGTGTGGGTGGGTTTGGGGATTGGGCTGTGTGGATGTGATTGGGGATTGGGCTGTGTGGGTGGGTTTGTGGGTTGGGCTGTGTGGGTGGGATTGGGGGTTGGGCTGTGTGGGTGGGATTTTGCTGTGTGGGTGGGATTGGGGATTGGTCTGTGTGGGTGGGATTGGGTGTGTATGTGGGATAGGGGATTGGGATGGGTGGGATTGGGGATGGCGCTGTGTGGGTGGGATCGTGCTGTGTGTGGGATAGGGTGTGTGCGTGGGATTGGGGATTGGGCTGTGTGAGTGGGATTGGGCTCTGTGGGTGGGATTGGGCTGTGTGGGTGGGATTGGGCTGTGCGGGTGGAATTGGGGATTGGGCTGTGTGGGTGAGATTGCGGATTGTGCTGAGTGGGTGGGACTGGGGATAGGGCTGTGTGGGTGGGACTGGGGATTGGGCTGTGTGGGTGGGATTGGGCTCTGTGGGTGGGATTGGGGATTGGGCGGTGTGGGTGGGATTGTGGATTGGGTTGCGTGGGTGTGATTGGGCACTGTGGGTGGGATTTTGCTGTGTGGGTGTGTTTGGTGATTGAGCTGTGTGGGTGTAATGGGGAGTGTATGTGGGATAGGGGATCTGGCTGGGTGGGTGGGATTGGGGCTTGGGCTGTGTGTGTGGGATGGGACTGTGTGGGTGGGATTGTGCTGTGTGGGTGGGATTGGGTATTGGGCTGTGTGGGTGGGATTGGGCTGTGTGGGTGGGATGGGGCTCTGTGGGTGGGATTGGGCTGTGTGGGTGGGATTGGGCTTTGTGGGTGGGATTGGGCTGTGCGGGTGGGATGGGGGATTGGGCTGTGTGGGAGGGATTGGGGATTGGGCTGTGTGGGTGGGATTGGTCTGTGCAGGTGGGATTGGGGATTGGGCTGTGTGGGTGGGATTGGGCTGTGCGGGTGGAATTGGGGATGGGGCTGAGTGGGTGGGATTGGGCTCTGTGGGTGGGATTGGGGATTGGGCTGTGTGTGTGTGATTGGGGATTGGGCTGTGTGGGTGCATTGGGCTGTGTGGGTGGGATTGGGGATTGGGCTCTGTGGGTGGGATTATAAGGCTGTGTGGGTGGGATTGGGGGTTGGGCTGTGTGGGTGGGATGGGGTATTGGGCTGTGCAGTTGGGATGGTGCAGTGCGGGTGATATTGGGGATTGGGCTGTCTTGGTGGGATTGCGCTGTGTTGGTTGGATTGGGGATTGGGCTGTGTGAGTGGGATTGGGTCTGTGTGTGAGATAGGGGATTGGGCTGGGTGGGTGAGTTTGGGCTGCGTGGGTGGGAATGGGTTTTGGGCTGTGTGGGTGGGATTGGGGGTTGGGCTGTGTGGGTGGGATTGGGCTGTGTGGGTGTGATTGGGAATTGGGCTGTGTGCGTGGGATTGGGCTCTGTGGGTGGGATTGGGGATTGGGCTGTGTGGGTGAGATTGGGGATTGGGCTGTGTGGGTGTGATTGGGCTGTGTGGGTGGGATTGGGGATAGGGCTGTGTGGGTGGGATTGGGTCTGTGTGTGGGATAGGGGATTGGGCTGGGTGGGTGGGTTTGGGCTGCGTGGGTGGGATTGGGGATTGGGCTGTGTGGGTGGGATTGGGCTGTGTGAGTGTGATTGGGGATGGGCTGTGTGGGTGGGATTGGGCTCTGTGGGTGGGATTGGGGATTGGGCTGTGTGGGTGAGATTGGGGATTGGGCGGTGTGGGTGGGATTGGCGATTGGGTTGTGTGGGTGGGATTGGGCTCTGTGGGTGGGATTTTGCTGTGTGGGTGGGTTTGGGGATTGAGCTGTGTGGGTGGGATTGGGAGTGTATGTGGGATAGGGGATCTGGCTGGGTGGGTGGGATTGGGGATTGGGCTGTGTGGGTGGGATGGGGCTGTGTGGGTGGGATTGTGCTGTGTGTCTGGGATAGGGTGTGTGCGCGGGATTGGGGATTGGGCTCTGTGGGTGGGATTGGAGTTGGGCTGTGTGGGTGTGATTGGTCTGTGTGTGTGGGATTGGGCTGTGCGGGTGGGATTGGGGATTGGGCTGTTTGGGTGTGATTGGGGATTGGGCTGTGTGGGTGGGATTGCGCTCTGTGGGTGGGATTGGGCTGTGTGGGTGGGATTGCGCTCTGTGGGTGGGATTGGGATGTGTGGGTGGGATTGGGGATTGGGCTGTGCGGGTGGGATTGGGCTGTGTGGGTGGGATTGCGGGTTGGGCTGTGTGCGTGGGATTGGGTATTGGGCTGTGTGGTTGGGATTGGGCTGTGTGGATGGGATTGGGCTGTGCGGGTGGGATTGGGGATTGGGCTGTGTGGGTGGGATTGGGCTGTGTGGGTGGGATTGGGCTGTATGGATGGGATTGGGGTTTGGGCTGTGTGGGTGGGATTTGGGATTGGGCTGTGTGGGTGGGATTGGGGGTTGGGCTGTGTGGGTGGGATGGGGCAGTGCGGGTGGGATTGGGGATTGGGCTTTATGGGTGGGATTGCGCTGTGTTGGTGGGATTGGGGATTGGGCTGTGTGGGTGGGATTGGGGATTGGGATGTGTCGGTGGGATTGGGTGTGTGTGTGGCATAGGGGATTGGGGTGGGTGGGTGGGTTTGGGCTGCGTGGGTGGGATTGGGGTTTAGGCTGTGTGGGTGTGATTGGGGGTTGGGCTGTGTGGGTGGGATTGGGGATTGGGCTGTGCTGGTGATATTGGGGATTGGGCTGTGTGGGTGGAATTGGGGATTGGGCTGTGTGGTGGGATTGGGGATTGGGCTGTGTGGGTGGGATGGGTCTGTGTGGGTGGGATTGGGCTGTGTGGGTGCGATTGGATGTGTGCGTGGGAATTGCGGATTGGGCTGTGTGGGTGGGATTGGTCTGTGTGGGTGGGATTGGGCTGAGTATGTGGATTTGGGCTGTGCGGGTGGGATTGGGCTGTGCGGCTGGGATTTGGGATTCGGCTGTCTGGGTGATATTGGGGATGGGGCTGTGTGGGTGGGATTGGGGAGGTGGCTATGTGGGTAGGATTGGGGATAGGGCTGTGTGGGTGGGATTGGGGATTGGGCTGTGTGGTGGGATTGGGGATTGGGCTGTGTGGGTGGGATGGGGCTGTGTGGGTGGGATTGGGCTGTCTGGGTGTGATTGTATGTGTGCGTGGGAATTGCGGATTGGGCTGTGTGGGGGGGATTGGGGATTATGCTGTGTGGGTGGGATTGGTCTGTGCAGGTGGGATTGGGGATTGGGCTGTGTGGGTGGGATTGGGCTGTGCGGGTGGAATTGGGGATGGGGCTGAGTGGGTGGGATTGGGCTCTGTGGGTGGGATTGGATATTGGGCTGTGTGTGTGAGATTGGGGATTGGGCTGTGTGGGTGCATTGGTCTGTGTGGGTGGGATTGGGGATTGGGCTCTGTGGGTGGGATTGGGGATAAGGCTGTGTGGGTGGGATTGGGGGTTGGGCTGTGTGGGTGGGATGGGGTATTGGGCTGTGTAGTTGGGATGGTGCAGTGCGGGTGATATTGAGGATTGGGCTGTGTTGGTGGGATTGCGCTGTGTTGGTTGGATTGGGGATTGGGCTGTGTGGGTGGGATTGGGGATTGGGCTGTGTGAGTGGGATTGGGTCTGTGTGTGCGATAGGGGATTGGGCGGGGTGGGTGGGTTTGGGCTGCGTGGGTGGGAATGGGTTTTGGACTGTGTGGGTGGGATTGGGGGTTGGGCTGTGTGGGTGTGATTGGGGGTTGGGCTGTGTGGGTGGAATTATGCTGTGTGGGTGGGATTGGGGATTGGTCTGTGTGGGTGGGATTGGGTGTGTATGTGGGATAGGGGATTGGGCTGGGTGGGATTGGGGATGGGGCTGTGTGGGTGGGATTGTGCTGTGTGGGTGGGATTGGGGATAGGTCTGTTTGGGTGGGATTGGGTCTGTGTGTGGGATAGGGGATTGGGCTGTGTGGGTGGTATTGGGGGTTGGGCTGTGTGGGTGGGATTGGGGGTTGGGCTGTGTGGGTGGGATTGGGGGTTGGGCTGTGTGGGTGGGATTGGGGGTTGGGCTGTGTGGGTGGAATTGGGCTGTGTGGGTGGGATGTTGCTGTGTGGGTGGGTTTGGGGATTGGTCTGTGTGGGTGGGATTGGGTGTGTATGTGGGATAGGGGATTGGGCTGGGTGGGATTGGGGATGGGGCTGTGTGGGTGGGATTGTGCTGTGTGTGGGATTGAGTGTGTGCGTGGGATTGGGGATTGGGCTGTGTGAGTGGGATTGGGCTCTGTGGGTGGGATTGGGCTGTGTGGGGGGGATTGGGCTGTGCGGGTGGAATTGGGGATTGGGCTGTGTGGGTGAGATTGGGGATTGGGCTGAGTGGGTGGGATTGGGGATAGGGCTGTGTGGGTGGGATTGGGGATAGGGCAGTGTGGGTGGGATTGGGGATTGTGCTGTGTGGTGCGATTGGGGATTGGGCTGTGTGGGTTGGATGGGGCTGTGTGGGTGGGATTGGTCTGTGTGGGTGGGATTGGGCTGTGAGGGTGGGATTGAGCTGTGCGGGTGCGATTGGGGATTGGGCTGTGTGGGTGGGATTGGGCTGTGTGGGTGTGATTGGGGATTGGGCTGTGTGGGTGAGATTGGGGATTGGGCTGTGTGGGTGTGATTGGGCTGTGTGGGTGGGTTTGGGGATAGGGCTGTGTGGGTGGGATTGGGTCTGTGTGTGGGATAGGGGATTGGGCTGGGTGGGTGGGTTTGGGCTGCGTGGGTGGGATTGGGGATTGGGCTGTGTGGGTGGGATTGGGCTGTGTGGGTGTGATTGGGGATTGGGCTGTGTGGGTGGGATTGGGCTCTGTGGGTGATATTGGTGATTGGGCTGTGTGGGTGAGATTGGGGATTGGGCGGTGTGGGTGGGATTGGGGATTGGGTTGTGTGGGTGGGATTGGGCTCTGTGGGTGGGATTTTGCTGTGTGGGTGGGCTTGGGGATTAAGCTGTGTGGGTGGTATTGGGAGTGTATGTGGGATAGGGGATCTGGCTGGGTGGGTGGGATTGGGTATTGGGCTGTGTGGTTGGGATGGGGTTGTGTGGGTTGGATTGTGCTGTGTGTCTGCGATTGGGTGTGTGCGCGGGATTGGGGATTGGGCCCTGTGGGTGGGATTGGGCTCGGTGGGTGGGATTGGGCTGTGTGGGTGGGATTGGGGATTGGGCTGTGTGGGTGATATTGGGTATTGGGCTGTGTGGGTGGGATTGGGGATAGGGTTGTGTGGGTGTGATTGGGGATTGGGCTGTGGGGGTGGGATTGGGGATTGGGCTGTGTGGGTGGGATGGGGCTGTATGGGTGGGATTGTGCTGTGTGGGTGTGATTGGATGTGTGCGTGGGAATTGCGGATTGGGCTGTGTGGGGGTGATTGGGGATTGTGCTGTGTGGGTGGGATTGGGCTGTGTGGGTGGAATTGGGGATTGGGCTGTGTGGGTGGGATTGGGCTCTGTGGGTGTGATTGGGGATTGGGCTGTGTGGGTGAGATTGGGGATTGGGCTGTGTGTGTGCATTGGGCTTTGTGGGTGGGATTGGGCTCTGTGGGATTGATTGTGGATTGGGCTGTGCAGATGGGATTGGAGTTGGGCTGTGTGGGTGTGATTGGTCTGTGTGTGTGGGATTGGGCTGTGCGGGTGGGATTGGGGATTGGACTGTTTGGGTGTGATTGGGGATTGGACTGTGTGGGTGGGATTGCGCTCTGTTGGTGGGATTGGGCTGTGTGGGTGGGATTGGGGGTTGGGCTGTGTGCGTGGGATTGGGTATTGGGCTGTGTGGGTGGGATTGGGCTGTGTGGATGGGATTGGGCTGTGCGGGTGGGATTGGGGATTGGGCTGTGTGGGTGCGATTGGGCTGTTTGGGTGGGAATGGGCTGTGAGGTTGGGATTGGAGTTTGGGCTGTGTGGGTGGGATTGGGGATTGGGTAGTGTGGGTGGGATTGGGGGTTGGGCTGTGTGGGTTGGATGGGGCAGTGCTGGTTGGATTGGTGATTGGGCTGTGTGGGTGGGATTGGGCTGTGTGGGTGGGATTGGGGATAAGGCTGTGTGGGTGGGTTTGGGGGTTGGGCTGTGTGGGTGTGATGGGGTATTGGGCTGTGCAGTTGGGATGGTGCAGTGCGGGTGATATTGGGGATTGGGCTGTGTTGGTGGGATTGCGTTGTGTTGGTTGGATTGGGGATTGGGCTGTGTGGTGGGATTGGGGATTGGGCTGTGTGGGTGGGATTGGGTGTGTGTGTGGGATAGGGGATTGGGCTGTGATAGTGGGATTGCGCTGTGTTGGTTGGATTGGGGATTGGGCTGTGTGGGTGGGATTGGGGGTTGGGCTGTGTGGGTGGGATTGGGGGTTGGGCTGTGTGGGTGGGATTTTGCTGTGTGGGTGGGATTGGGGATTGGTCTGTGTGGGTGGGATTGGGTGTGTATGTGGGATAGGGGATTGGGATGGGTGGGATTGGGGATGGGGCTGTGTGGGTGGGATCGTGCTGTGTGTGGGATTGGGCGTGTGCGTGGGATTGGGGATTGGGCTGTGTGAGTGGGATTGGGCTCTGTGGGTGAGATTGGGCTGTGTGGGTGTGTTTGGGGATTGGGATGTGTTGGTGGGATTGGGCTGTGTGGGTGGGATTGGGCTGTATGGGTGGGATTGTGCTGTGTGGGTGGGATTGGGCTCTGTGGGTGGGATTGGGGATTGGGCTGTGTGCATGGGATTGGGTATTGGGCTGTGTGGGTGCGATTGGCGATTAGGCTGTGTTGGGGGGGGTTGGTCTGTGTCGGTGGGATTGGGCAGTGTGGGTGGGATTGGGCTGTGCGGGTGGGATTGGGGATTGGGCTGTGTGGGTGTGATTGGGCTGTGTGGGTGGGATTTTGCTGTGTGGGTGGGATTGGGGATTGGGCTGTGTGGGTGGGATTGGGTTGTGTGGGTGGGACTGGGGATTGGGCTGTGTGGGTGGGATTGGGCTGTGTGGGTGGGATTGCGCTGTTTGGGTGGGATGGGGATTAGGCTGTGTGGGCGGGATTGGGGTTTGGGCCGTGTGGTTGTGATTGAGCTGTGTGGGTGGGAATGCGCTCTGTGGGTGGGATTGGGCTGTGTGGGTGAGATGGGGTTGTGTGGGTGGGATTGGGCTCTCTGGGTGGGATTGTCTGTGTGGGTGGGATGGGGGATTTGGATGTGTGGGTGGGATTGGGGATTGGGCTGTGTGGATGTGATTGGGGATTCGGCTATGTGGGTGGGATTGGGGATTGGGCTGTGTGGGTGGGATTGCGCTCTGTGGGTGGGATTGGGCTGTGTCGGTGGGATTGGTGATTGGGCTGTGCGGGTGGGATTGGGGATTGGGCTGTGTGGGTTGCATTGGGCTGTGTGCGTGGGATTGGGGATTGGGCTGTTTGGGTGGGATTGGGGATTTGGCTGTGTGAGTGGGATTGGGCTCTGTGGGTGGGACTGAGCTGTGTGGGTATGATTGGGTATGGGGCTGTGTCGGTGGGATTGGGCACTGTGGGTGGGATTGGGCTGTGTGGGTGGGATTGGTCTGTGTGAGTGGGATTGGGCTGTCTGGGTGGGATTGGGGATTGGGCTGTGTGCGTGGGATTGGGTATTGGGCTGTGTGGGTGGAATTGGGGATTGGGCAATGTGGGTGGGATTGGGGATTGGGCTGTGTGGGTTAGATGGGGCTCTGTGGGTGGGATTGGGCTGTGTGGGTGGGATTGGGTATTGGGCTGTGTGGGTGGGATTGGGCTGTGTGGGTGGGATGGGGCTCTGTGGGTGGGATTGGGCTGTGTGGGTGGGATTGGGCTTTGTGGGTGGGATTGGGCTGTGCGGGTGGGATGGGGGATTGGGCTGTGTGGGAGGGATTGGGGATTGGGCTGTGTTGGTGGGATTGGGCTGTGTTGGTGGGATTGGGCTGTCTGGGTGGGATTGGGCTGTATGGGTGGGATTGGGTGTGTGCGTGGGATTGTGGATTGGGCTGTGTGGGTAGGATTGGGCTCGGTGGGTGGGATTGGGCTGTGTGGGTGGGATTGGGGATTGGGCTGTGCTGGTGATATTGGGGATTGGGCTGTGTGGGTGGTATTGGGGATAGGGCTGTGTCAGTGCGATTGGGGTTTGGGCTGTGTGGTGGGATTGGGGATTGGGCTGTGTGGGTGGGATGGGTCTGTGTGGGTGGGATTGGGCTGTGTGGGTGTGATTGGATGTGTGCGTGGGAATTGCGGATTGGGCTGTGTGGGTGGGATTGGTCTCTGTGGTTGGGATTGGGCTGAGTATGTGGATTTGGGCTGTGCGGGTGGGATTGGGCTGTGCGGGTGGGATTGGGTATTGGGCTGTGTGGGTGGGATTGGGCTGTGCGGCTGGGATTTGGGATTCGGCTGTCTGGGTGATATTGGGGATGGGGCTGTGTGGGTGGGATTAGGGAGATGGCTGTGTGGGTAGGATTGGGGATAGGGCTGTGTGGGTGGGATTGGGGATTGGGCTGTGTGGTGGGATTGGGGATTGGGCTGTGTGGGTGGGATGGGGTTGTGTGGGTGGGATTGGGCTGTCTGGGTGTGATTGGATGTGTGCGTGGGAATTGCGGATTGGGCTGTGTGGGGGGGATTGGGGATTATGCTGTGTGGGTGGGATTGGTCTGTGCAGGTGGGATTGGGGATTGGGCTGTGTGGGTGGGATTGGGCTGTGCGGGTGGAATTGGGGATGGGGCTGAGTGGGTGGGATTGGGCTCTGTGGGTGGGATTGGGGATTGGGCTGTGTGTGTGGGATTGGGGATTAGGCTGTGTGGGTGGGATTGGTGATTGGGCTATGTGGGTGGGATTGGGCTCTGTGGGTGGGACTGGGCTCTGTGGGTGGGATTGTGGATTGGGCTGTGTTGGTGGGATTGGGCTCTGTGGGTGGGATTGAGCTGTGTGCGTGGGATTGGGTATTGGGCTGTGTGGGTGGGATTGGGCTATGTGGATGGGATTGGGCTGTGCGGTTGGGATTGGAGATTGGGCTGTGTGGGTGGGATTGGGCTGTTTGGGTGGGAATGGGCTGTGAGGTTGGGATTGGAGTTTGGGCTGTGTGGGTGGGATTGGGGATTGGGTAGTGTGGGTGGGATTGGGGGTTGGGCTGTGTGGGTGGGATGGGGCAGTGCTGGTTGGATTGGTGATTGGGCTGTGTGGGTGGGATTGGGCTGTGTGGTTGGGATTGGGGATAAGGCTGTGTGGGTGGGTTTGGGGGTTGGGCTGTGTGGGCGTGATGGGGTATTGGGCTGTGCAGTTGGGATGGTGCCGTGCGGGTGATATTGGGGATTGGGCTGTGTTGGTGGGATTGCGCTGTGTTGGTTGGATTGGGGATTGGGCTGTGTGGGTGGGATTGGGCTCTGTGAGTGTGATTGGGGATTGGGCGATGTGGGTGGGATTGTGGATTGGGTTGTGTGGGTGTGATTGGGCTCTGTGGGTGGGATTTTGCTGTGTGGGTGTGTTTGGTGATTGAGCTGTGTGGGTGGGATGGGGAGTGTATATGGGATAGGGGATCTGGCTGGGTGGGTGGGATTGGGGATTGGGCTGTGTGTGTGGGATGGGACTGTGTGGGTGGGATTGTGCTGTATGTCTGGGATTGGGTGTGTGCGTGGGATTGGGGATTGGGCTGTGTGGGTAGGATTGGGCTCGGTGGGTGGGATTGGGCTGTGTGGGTGGGATTGGGGATTGGGCTGTGCTGGTGATATTGGGGATTGGGCTTTGTGGGTGGGATTGGGGATAGGGCTGTGTGGGTGGGTTTGGGGATTGGGCTGTGTGGTGGGATTGGGGATTGGGCTGTGTGGGTGGGATGGGTTTGTTTGGGTGGGATTGGGCTGTGTGGGTGTGATTGGATGCGTGAGTGGGAATTGCAGATTGGGCTGTGTGGGTGGGATTGGTCTGTGTGGTTGGGATTGGGCTGAGTATGTGGATTTGGTCTGTGCGGGTGGGATTGGGCTGGCGGGTGGGATTGGGTATTGGGCTGTGTGGGTGGGATTGGGCTGTGCGGCTGGGATTTGGGATTCGGCTGTCTGGGTGATATTGGGGATGGGGCTGTGTGGGTGGGATTGGGGAGATGGCTGTGTGGGTAGGATTGGGGATAGGGCTGTGTGGGTGGGATTGGGGATTGGGCTGTGTGGTGGGATTGGGGATTGGGCTGTGTGGGTGGGATGGGGCTGTGTGGGTGGGATTGGGCTGTCTGGGTGTGATTGTATGTGTGCGTGGGAATTGCGGATTGGGCTGTGTGGGGGGGATTGGGGATTATGCTGTGTGGGTGGGATTGGTCTGTGCAGGTGGGATTGGGCATTGGGCTGTGTGGGTGGGATTGGGCTGTGCGGGTGGAATTGGGGATGGGGCTGAGTGGGTGGGATTGGGCTCTGTGGGTGGGATTGGGGATTGGGCTGTGTGTGTGAGATTGGGGATTGGGCTGTGTGGGTGCATTGGGCTGTGTGGGTGGGATTGGGGATTGGGCTCTGTGGGTGGGATTGGGGATAAGGCTGTGTGGGTGGGATTGGGGGTTGGGCTGTGTGGGTGGGATGGGGTATTGGGCTGTGCAGTTGGGATGGTGCAGTGCGGGTGATATTGGGGATTGGGCTGTGTTGGTGGAATGCGCTGTGTTGGTTGGATTGGGGATTGGGCTGTGTGGGTGGGATTGGGGATTGGGCTGTGTGAGTGGGATTGGGTCTGTGTGTGGGATAGGGGATTGGGCTGGGTGGGTGGGTTTGGGCTGCGTGGGTGGGAATGGGTTTTGGGAAGTGTGGGTGGGATTGGGGGTTGGGCTGTGTGGGTGTGATTGGGGGTTGGGCTGTGTGGGTGGAATTTTGCTGTGTGGGTGGGATAGGGGATTGGTCTGTGCGGGTGGGATTGGGTGTGTATGTGGGATAGGGGATTGGGCTGGGTGGGATTGGGGATGGGGCTGTGTGGGTGGGATTGTGCTGTGTGTGGGATTGGGTGTGTGCGTGGGATTGGGGATTGGGCTGTGTGAGTGGGATTGGGCTCTGTGGGTGGGATGGGGCTGTGTGGGTGGGATTGGGGATTGAGCTGTGTGGGTGGGATTGGGAGTGTATGTGGAATAGGGGATTGGGCTGGGTGGGTGGGTTTGGGCTGCGTGGGTGGGATTGGGGATTGGGCTGTGTTGGTGGGATTGGGCTGTGTGGGTGTGATTGGGGATTGGGCTGTGTGGGTGGGATTGGGCTCTGTGGGTGGGATTTGGGATTGGGCTGTGTGGGTGAGATTGGGGATTGGGCGGTGTGGGTGGGATTGGGGATTGGGTTGTGTGGGTGGGATTGGGCTCTGTGGGTGGGATGTTGCTGTGTGGGTGGGTTTGGGGATTGGGCTGTTTGGGTGGGATTGGGCTGTGAGGGTGGGATTGGATTTTGGGCTGTGTGGGTGGGATTGGGGATTGGGCTGTGTGGGTGGGATTGGGCTGTGTGGATGGGATTGGGCTGTATGGATGGGATTGGGGATTGGGCTGTGTGGGTGGGATTGGGGATTGGGCTGTGTGGGTGGGATTGGGGTTGGGCTGTGTGGGTGCGATGGGGCAGTGCGGGTGGGATTGGGGATAAGGCTTTGTGGGTGGGATTGGGGGTTGGGCTGTGTGGATGGGATTGGGTATAGTGCTGTGCAGTTGGGATGGGGTATTGTGGGTGATATTGGGGATTGGGCTGTTTGAGTGGGATTGCGCTGTGTTGGTGGGATTGGGGATTGGGCTGTGTGGGTGGGATTGGGGATTGGGCTGTGTCGGTGGGATTGGGTGTGTCTGTGGCATAGGGGATTGGGCTGGGTGGGTGGGTTTGGGCTGCGTGGGTGGGATTGGGGTTTAGGCTGTGTGGGTGTGATTGGGGGTTGGGCTGTGTGGGTGGGATTGGGGGTTGGGCTGTGTGGGTGGGATTTTGCTGTGTGGGTGGGTTTGTGGATTGGTTTGTGTGGGTGTGATTGGGTGGGTACGTGGGATAGGGCATTGGGCAGGGTGGGTGTGATTGGGGATTGGGCTGTGTGGGTGGGATTGGGGCAGTGCGGGTGGGATTGGGGATTGGGCTTTATGGGTGGGATTCGGCTGTGTGGGTGGGATGGGGGATAAGGCTTTGTGGGTGGGATTGGGGGTTGGGCTGTGTGGATGGGATTGGGTATAGTGCTGTGCAGTTGGGATGGGGTATTGTGGGTGATATTGGGGATTGGGCTGTTTGAGTGGGATTGCGCTGTGTTGGTGGGA
The DNA here is from genome assembly GCF_964194155.1 of Cetorhinus maximus. NCBI lineage: Eukaryota > Metazoa > Chordata > Chondrichthyes > Lamniformes > Cetorhinidae > Cetorhinus > Cetorhinus maximus. The sequence goes on from NW_027597664.1 coordinate 57,980, forward strand.
TTGGGGATTGGGCTGTGTGGGTGGGATTGGGGGTTGGGCTGTGTGGGTGGGATTTTGCTGTGTGGGTGGGTTTGTGGATTGGTTTGTGTGGGTGTGATTGGGTGGGTATGTGGGATAGGGCATTGGGCAGGGTGGGTGTGATTGGGGATTGGGCTGTGTGGGTGGGATTGTGCTGTGTGTCTGGGATTGGGTGTGTGCGTGGGATTGGGGATTGGGATGTGTGGGTGGGATTGGGCTCGGTGGGTGGGGTTGGGCTGTGTGGGTGGGATTGGGGATTGGGCTGTGTGGGTGGGATTGGGGATTGGGCTGTGTGGGTGGGATGGGGCTGTGTGGGTTGGATTGGGCTGTGTGGGTGTGATTGGATGTGTGCGTGGGAATTGCGGATTGGGCTGTATGAGTGGGATTGGTCTGTGGGGGTCGGATTGGGCTGAGTTTGTGGGATTGGGCTGTGCGGGTGGGATTGGGCTCTGCGGGTGGGATCGGGGATTGGGCTGTGTGGGTGGGATTGGGCTTTGCGGGTGGGATTGGGGATTGCTTGTGTGGGTGCGATTGGGGATTGGGCTGTGTGGGTGGGATTGGGGATCGGGCTGTGCGGGTGTGATTGGGGATTGTGCTGTGTGGGTGGGATTGGGCTTTGTGGGTGGGATTGGGGATTGGGCTGTTTGGGTGGGATTGGGGATTGGGCTGTGTGGGTGGGATTGGGCTCTGTGTGTGGGATTGGGCTGTGTGGGTGGGATTGGGGATTAGGCTGTGTCGGTGGGATTGGGCTCTGTGGGTGGGATTGGGGATTGGGCTGTGAGGGTGGGATTGGGGATTGGGCTGTTTGGGTGGGATTGGGGATTGCGCTGTGTCTGTGGGATTGGGCTCTGTGGGTGGGACTGGGCTGTGTGGGTGGGATTGGGGATTGGGCTGTCTCTGTTGGATTGGGAATTGGGCTGTGTGGGTGGGATTGTGCTGTGTGGATGGGATTGTGCTGTGCGCGCGGGATTGGGGATTGGTCTGTATGGGTGGGATTGGGCTTTGTGGGTACGATTGGGCTTTGTTGGTTGGATTGGGGATTGGGCTGTGTGGGTAGGATAGGGGATTGGGCTGTGTGGGTGGGATTGGGGTTTGGGCTGTGTGGGTGGGATGGGGCAGTGCGGGTGGGATTGGGGATTGGGCTGTGTGGGTGGGATTGGGCTGTGTGGGTGGGATTGGGGATAAGGCTGTGTGGGTGGGATTGGGGGTTGGTCTGTGTGGGTGGGATTGGGTATTGGGCTGTGCAGTTGGGATGGGGCAGTGCGGGTGATATTGGGGATAGGGCTGTGTGGGTGGGATTGGGCTGTGTGGGTGGGATTGGGCTCTGTGGGTGGGATTGGGGATTGGGCGGTGTGGGTGGGATTGGGGATTAGGCTGTGTGGGTGGGATTGGGCTCTGTGGGTGGGATTTTGCTGTGTGGGTGGGTTTGGGGATTGAGCTGTGTGGGTGGGATTGGGAGTGTATGTGGGATAGGGGATCTGGCTGGGTGGGTGGGATTGGGGATTGGGCTGAGTGTGTGGGATGGGACTGTGTGGGTGGGATTGTGCTGTATGTCTGGGATTGGGTGTGTGCGTGGGATTGGGGATTGGGCTGTGTGGGTAGGATTGGGCTCGGTGGGTGGGATTGGGCTGTGTGGGTGGGATTGGGGATTGGGCTGTGCTGGCGATATTGGGGATTGTGCTGTGTGGGTGGGATTGGGGATAGGGCTGTGTGGGTGGGATTGGGGATTGGGCTGTGTGGGTGGGATGGGTCTGTGTGGGTGGGATTGGGCTGTGTGGGTGGGATTGGATGTGTGCGTGGGAATTGCGGATTGGGCTGTGTGGGTGGGATTGGTCTGTGGGGGTGGGATTGGGCTGAGTATGTGGATTTGGGCTGTGCGGGTGGGATTGGACTGTGCGGGTGGGATTGGGTATTGGGCTGTGTGGGTGGGATTGGGCTGTGCGGCTGGGATTTGGGATTCGGCTGTCTGGGTGATATTGGGGATGGGGCTGTGTGGGTGGGATTGGGGAGATGGCTGTGTGGGTAGGATTGGGGATAGGGCTGTGTGGGTGGGATTGGGGATTGGGCTGTGTGGTGGGATTGGGGATTGGGCTGTGTGGGTGGGATGGGGCTGTGTGGGTGGGATTGGGCTGTCTGGGTGTGATTGTATGTGTGCGTGGGAATTGCGGATTGGGCTGTGTGGGGGGGATTGGGGATTATGCTGTGTGGGTGGGATTGGTCTGTGCAGGTGGGATTGGGCATTGGGCTGTGTGGGTGGGATTGGGCTGTGCGGGTGGAATTGGGGATGGGGCTGAGTGGGTGGGATTGGGCTGTGTGGGTGGGATTGGGGTTGGGCTGTGTGGGTGCGATGGGGCAGTGCGGGTGGGATTGGGGATTGGGCTTTATGGGTGGGATTCGGCTGTGTGGGTGGGATGGGGGATAAGGCTTTGTGGGTGGGATTGGGGGTTGGGCTGTGTGGATGGGATTGGGTATAGTGCTGTGCAGTTGGGATGGGGTATTGTGGGTGATATTGGGGATTGGGCTGTTTGAGTGGGATTGCGCTGTGTTGGTGGGATTGGGGATTGGGCTGTGTGGGTGGGATTGGGGATTGGGCTGTGTCGGTGGGATTGGGTGTGTCTGTGGCATAGGGGATTGGGCTGGGTGGGTGGGTTTGGGCTGCGTGGGTGGGATTGGGGTTTAGGCTGTGTGGGTGTGATTGGGGGTTGGGCTGTGTGGGTGGGATTGGGGGTTGGGCTGTGTGGGTGGGATTTTGCTGTGTGGGTGGGTTTGTGGATTGGTTTGTGTGGGTGTGATTGGGTGGGTACGTGGGATAGGGCATTGGGCAGGGTGGGTGTGATTGGGGATTGGGCTGTGTGGGTGGGATTGGGGCAGTGCGGGTGGGATTGGGGATTGGGCTTTATGGGTGGGATTCGGCTGTGTGGGTGGGATGGGGGATAAGGCTTTGTGGGTGGGATTGGGGGTTGGGCTGTGTGGATGGGATTGGGTATAGTGCTGTGCAGTTGGGATGGGGTATTGTGGGTGATATTGGGGATTGGGCTGTTTGAGTGGGATTGCGCTGTGTTGGTGGGATTGGGGATTGGGCTGTGTGGGTGGGATTGGGGATTGGGCTGTGTCGGTGGGATTGGGTGTGTGTGTGGCATAGGGGATTGGGCTGGGTGGGTGGGTTTGGGCTGCGTGGGTGGGATTGGGGTTTAGGCTGTGTGGGTGTGATTGGGGGTTGGGCTGTGTGGGTGGGATTGGGGGTTGGGCTGTGTGGGTGGGATTTTGCTGTGTGGGTGGGTTTGTGGATTGGTTTGTGTGGGTGTGATTGGGTGGGTATGTGGGATAGGGCATTGGGCAGGGTGGGTGTGATTGGGGATTGGGCTGTGTGGGTGGGATTGTGCTGTGTGTCTGGGATTGGGTGTGTGCGTGGGATTGGGGATTGGGATGTGTGGGTGGGATTGGGCTCGGTGGGTGGGGTTGGGCTGTGTGGGTGGGATTGGGGATTGGGCTGTGTGGGTGGGATTGGGGATTGGGCTGTGTGGGTGGGATGGGGCTGTGTGGGTTGGATTGGGCTGTGTGGGTGTGATTGGATGTGTGCGTGGGAATTGCGGATTGGGCTGTATGAGTGGGATTGGTCTGTGGGGGTCGGATTGGGCTGAGTTTGTGGGATTGGGCTGTGCGGGTGGGATTGGGCTCTGCGGGTGGGATCGGGGATTGGGCTGTGTGGGTGGGATTGGGCTTTGCGGGTGGGATTGGGGATTGCTTGTGTGGGTGCGATTGGGGATTGGGCTGTGTGGGTGGGATTGGGGATCGGGCTGTGCGGGTGTGATTGGGGATTGTGCTGTGTGGGTGGGATTGGGCTTTGTGGGTGGGATTGGGGATTGGGCTGTTTGGGTGGGATTGGGGATTGGGCTGTGTGGGTGGGATTGGGCTCTGTGTGTGGGATTGGGCTGTGTGGGTGGGATTGGGGATTAGGCTGTGTCGGTGGGATTGGGCTCTGTGGGTGGGATTGGGGATTGGGCTGTGAGGGTGGGATTGGGGATTGGGCTGTTTGGGTGGGATTGGGGATTGCGCTGTGTCTGTGGGATTGGGCTCTGTGGGTGGGACTGGGCTGTGTGGGTGGGATTGGGGATTGGGCTGTCTCTGTTGGATTGGGAATTGGGCTGTGTGGGTGGGATTGTGCTGTGTGGATGGGATTGTGCTGTGCGCGCGGGATTGGGGATTGGTCTGTATGGGTGGGATTGGGCTTTGTGGGTACGATTGGGTTTTGTTGGTTGGATTGGGGATTGGGCTGTGTGGGTAGGATAGGGGATTGGGCTGTGTGGGTGGGATTGGGGTTTGGGCTGTGTGGGTGGGATGGGGCAGTGCGGGTGGGATTGGGGATTGGGCTGTGTGGGTGGGATTGGGCTGTGTGGGTGGGATTGGGGATAAGGCTGTGTGGGTGGGATTGGGGGTTGGTCTGTGTGGGTGGGATTGGGTATTGGGCTGTGCAGTTGGGATGGGGCAGTGCGGGTGATATTGGGGATAGGGCTGTGTGGGTGGGATTGGGCTGTGTGGGTGGGATTGGGCTCTGTGGGTGGGATTGGGGATTGGGCGGTGTGGGTGGGATTGGGGATTAGGCTGTGTGGGTGGGATTGGGCTCTGTGGGTGGGATTTTGCTGTGTGGGTGGGTTTGGGGATTGAGCTGTGTGGGTGGGATTGGGAGTGTATGTGGGATAGGGGATCTGGCTGGGTGGGTGGGATTGGGGATTGGGCTGTGTGTGTGGGATGGGACTGTGTGGGTGGGATTGTGCTGTATGTCTGGGATTGGGTGTGTGCGTGGGATTGGGGATTGGGCTGTGTGGGTAGGATTGGGCTCGGTGGGTGGGATTGGGCTGTGTGGGTGGGATTGGGGATTGGGCTGTGCTGGCGATATTGGGGATTGTGCTGTGTGGGTGGGATTGGGGATAGGGCTGTGTGGGTGGGATTGGGGATTGGGCTGTGTGGGTGGGATGGGTCTGTGTGGGTGGGATTGGGCTGTGTGGGTGGGATTGGATGTGTGCGTGGGAATTGCGGATTGGGCTGTGTGGGTGGGATTGGTCTGTGGGGGTGGGATTGGGCTGAGTATGTGGATTTGGGCTGTGCGGGTGGGATTGGACTGTGCGGGTGGGATTGGGTATTGGGCTGTGTGGGTGGGATTGGGCTGTGCGGATGGGATTTGGGATTCGGCTGTCTGGGTGATATTGGGGATGGGGCTGTGTGGGTGGGATTGGGGAGATGGCTGTGTGGGTAGGATTGGGGATAGGGCTGTGTGGGTGGGATTGGGGATTGGGCTGTGTGGTGGGATTGGGGATTGGGCTGTGTGGGTGGGATGGGGCTGTGTGGGTGGGATTGGGCTGTCTGGGTGTGATTGTATGTGTGCGTGGGAATTGCGGATTGGGCTGTGTGGGGGGGATTGGGGATTATGCTGTGTGGGTGGGATTGGTCTGTGCAGGTGGGATTGGGCATTGGGCTGTGTGGGTGGGATTGGGCTGTGCGGGTGGAATTGGGGATGGGGCTGAGTGGGTGGGATTGGGCTCTGTGGGTGGGATTGGGGATTGGGCTGTGTGTGTGAGATTGGGGATTGGGCTGTGTGGGTGCATTGGGCTGTGTGGGTGGGATTGGGGATTGGGCTCTGTGGGTGGGATTGGGGATAAGGCTGTGTGGGTGGGATTGGGGATTGGGCGGTGTGGGTGGGATTGGGGATTAGGCTGTGTGGGTGGGATTGGGCTCTGTGGGTGGGATTTTGCTGTGTGGGTGGGTTTGGGGATTGAGCTGTGTGGGTGGGATTGGGAGTGTATGTGGGATAGGGGATCTGGCTGGGTGGGTGGGATTGGGGATTGGGCTGAGTGTGTGGGATGGGACTGTGTGGGTGGGATTGTGCTGTATGTCTGGGATTGGGTGTGTGCGTGGGATTGGGGATTGGGCTGTGTGGGTAGGATTGGGCTCGGTGGGTGGGATTGGGCTGTGTGGGTGGGATTGGGGATTGGGCTGTGCTGGCGATATTGGGGATTGTGCTGTGTGGGTGGGATTGGGGATAGGGCTGTGTGGGTGGGATTGGGGATTGGGCTGTGTGGGTGGGATGGGTCTGTGTGGGTGGGATTGGGCTGTGTGGGTGGGATTGGATGTGTGCGTGGGAATTGCGGATTGGGCTGTGTGGGTGGGATTGGTCTGTGGGGCTGGGATTGGGCTGAGTATGTGGATTTGGGCTGTGCGGGTGGGATTGGACTGTGCGGGTGGGATTGGGTATTGGGCTGTGTGGGTGGGATTGGGCTGTGCGGCTGGGATTTGGGATTCGGCTGTCTGGGTGATATTGGGGATGGGGCTGTGTGGGTGGGATTGGGGAGATGGCTGTGTGGGTAGGATTGGGGATAGGGCTGTGTGGGTGGGATTGGGGATTGGGCTGTGTGGTGGGATTGGGGATTGGGCTGTGTGGGTGGGATGGGGCTGTGTGGGTGGGATTGGGCTGTCTGGGTGTGATTGTATGTGTGCGTGGGAATTGCGGATTGGGCTGTGTGGGGGGGATTGGGGATTATGCTGTGTGGGTGGGATTGGTCTGTGCAGGTGGGATTGGGCATTGGGCTGTGTGGGTGGGATTGGGCTGTGCGGGTGGAATTGGGGATGGGGCTGAGTGGGTGGGATTGGGCTCTGTGGGTGGGATTGGGGATTGGGCTGTGTGTGTGAGATTGGGGATTGGGCTGTGTGGGTGCATTGGGCTGTGTGGGTGGGATTGGGGATTGGGCTCTGTGGGTGGGATTGGGGATAAGGCTGTGTGGGTGGGATTGGGGGTTGGGCTGTGTGGGTGGGATGGGGTATTGGGCTGTGCAGTTGGGATGGTGCAGTGCGGGTGATATTGGGGATTGGGCTGTGTTGGTGGAATGCGCTGTGTTGGTTGGATTGGGGATTGGGCTGTGTGGGTGGGATTGGGGATTGGGCTGTGTGAGTGGGATTGGGTCTGTGTGTGGGATAGGGGATTGGGCTGGGTGGGTGGGTTTGGGCTGCGTGGGTGGGAATGGGTTTTGGGAAGTGTGGGTGGGATTGGGGGTTGGGCTGTGTGGGTGTGATTGGGGGTTGGGCTGTGTGGGTGGAATTTTGCTGTGTGGGTGGGATAGGGGATTGGTCTGTGCGGGTGGGATTGGGTGTGTATGTGGGATAGGGGATTGGGCTGGGTGGGATTGGGGATGGGGCTGTGTGGGTGGGATTGTGCTGTGTGTGGGATTGGGTGTGTGCGTGGGATTGGGGATTGGGCTGTGTGAGTGGGATTGGGCTCTGTGGGTGGGATGGGGCTGTGTGGGTGGGATTGGGGATTGAGCTGTGTGGGTGGGATTGGGAGTGTATGTGGAATAGGGGATTGGGCTGGGTGGGTGGGTTTGGGCTGCGTGGGTGGGATTGGGGATTGGGCTGTGTTGGTGGGATTGGGCTGTGTGGGTGTGATTGGGGATTGGGCTGTGTGGGTGGGATTGGGCTCTGTGGGTGGGATTTGGGATTGGGCTGTGTGGGTGAGATTGGGGATTGGGCGGTGTGGGTGGGATTGGGGATTGGGTTGTGTGGGTGGGATTGGGCTCTGTGGGTGGGATGTTGCTGTGTGGGTGGGTTTGGGGATTGGGCTGTTTGGGTGGGATTGGGCTGTGAGGGTGGGATTGGATTTTGGGCTGTGTGGGTGGGATTGGGGATTGGGCTGTGTGGGTGGGATTGGGCTGTGTGGATGGGATTGGGCTGTGTGGGTGGGATTGGGGATTGGGCTGTGTGGGTGGGATTGGGTTGTGTGGGTCGGATTGGGCTGTATGGATGGGATTGGGGATTGGGCTGTGTGGGTGGGATTGGGGATTGGGCTGTGTGGGTGGGATTGGGGTTGGGCTGTGTGGGTGCGATGGGGCAGTGCGGGTGGGATTGGGGATTGGGCTTTATGGGTGGGATTCGGCTGTGTGGGTGGGATGGGGGATAAGGCTTTGTGGGTGGGATTGGGGGTTGGGCTGTGTGGATGGGATTGGGTATAGTGCTGTGCAGTTGGGATGGGGTATTGTGGGTGATATTGGGGATTGGGCTGTTTGAGTGGGATTGCGCTGTGTTGGTGGGATTGGGGATTGGGCTGTGTGGGTGGGATTGGGGATTGGGCTGTGTCGGTGGGATTGGGTGTGTCTGTGGCATAGGGGATTGGGCTGGGTGGGTGGGTTTGGGCTGCGTGGGTGGGATTGGGGTTTAGGCTGTGTGGGTGTGATTGGGGGTTGGGCTGTGTGGGTGGGATTGGGGGTTGGGCTGTGTGGGTGGGATTTTGCTGTGTGGGTGGGTTTGTGGATTGGTTTGTGTGGGTGTGATTGGGTGGGTACGTGGGATAGGGCATTGGGCAGGGTGGGTGTGATTGGGGATTGGGCTGTGTGGGTGGGATTGGGGCAGTGCGGGTGGGATTGGGGATTGGGCTTTATGGGTGGGATTCGGCTGTGTGGGTGGGATGGGGGATAAGGCTTTGTGGGTGGGATTGGGGGTTGGGCTGTGTGGATGGGATTGGGTATAGTGCTGTGCAGTTGGGATGGGGTATTGTGGGTGATATTGGGGATTGGGCTGTTTGAGTGGGATTGCGCTGTGTTGGTGGGATTGGGGATTGGGCTGTGTGGGTGGGATTGGGGATTGGGCTGTGTCGGTGGGATTGGGTGTGTGTGTGGCATAGGGGATTGGGCTGGGTGGGTGGGTTTGGGCTGCGTGGGTGGGATTGGGGTTCAGGCTGTGTGGGTGTGATTGGGGGTTGGGCTGTGTGGGTGGGATTGGGGGTTGGGCTGTGTGGGTGGGATTTTGCTGTGTGGGTGGGTTTGTGGATTGGTTTGTGTGGGTGTGATTGGGTGGGTATGTGGGATAGGGCATTGGGCAGGGTGGGTGTGATTGGGGATTGGGCTGTGTGGGTGGGATTGTGCTGTGTGTCTGGGATTGGGTGTGTGCGTGGGATTGGGGATTGGGATGTGTGGGTGGGATTGGGCTCGGTGGGTGGGGTTGGGCTGTGTGGGTGGGATTGGGGATTGGGCTGTGTGGGTGGGATTGGGGATTGGGCTGTGTGGGTGGGATGGGGCTGTGTGGGTTGGATTGGGCTGTGTGGGTGTGATTGGATGTGTGCGTGGGAATTGCGGATTGGGCTGTATGAGTGGGATTGGTCTGTGGGGGTCGGATTGGGCTGAGTTTGTGGGATTGGGCTGTGCGGGTGGGATTGGGCTCTGCGGGTGGGATCGGGGATTGGGCTGTGTGGGTGGGATTGGGCTTTGCGGGTGGGATTGGGGATTGCTTGTGTGGGTGCGATTGGGGATTGGGCTGTGTGGGTGGGATTGGGGATCGGGCTGTGCGGGTGTGATTGGGGATTGTGCTGTGTGGGTGGGATTGGGCTTTGTGGGTGGGATTGGGGATTGGGCTGTTTGGGTGGGATTGGGGATTGGGCTGTGTGGGTGGGATTGGGCTCTGTGTGTGGGATTGGGCTGTGTGGGTGGGATTGGGGATTAGGCTGTGTCGGTGGGATTGGGCTCTGTGGGTGGGATTGGGGATTGGGCTGTGAGGGTGGGATTGGGGATTGGGCTGTTTGGGTGGGATTGGGGATTGCGCTGTGTCTGTGGGATTGGGCTCTGTGGGTGGGACTGGGCTGTGTGGGTGGGATTGGGGATTGGGCTGTCTCTGTTGGATTGGGAATTGGGCTGTGTGGGTGGGATTGTGCTGTGTGGATGGGATTGTGCTGTGCGCGCGGGATTGGGGATTGGTCTGTATGGGTGGGATTGGGCTTTGTGGGTACGATTGGGCTTTGTTGGTTGGATTGGGGATTGGGCTGTGTGGGTAGGATAGGGGATTGGGCTGTGTGGGTGGGATTGGGGTTTGGGCTGTGTGGGTGGGATGGGGCAGTGCGGGTGGGATTGGGGATTGGGCTGTGTGGGTGGGATTGGGCTGTGTGGGTGGGATTGGGGATAAGGCTGTGTGGGTGGGATTGGGGGTTGGTCTGTGTGGGTGGGATTGGGTATTGGGCTGTGCAGTTGGGATGGGGCAGTGCGGGTGATATTGGGGATAGGGCTGTGTGGGTGGGATTGGGCTGTGTGGGTGGGATTGGGCTCTGTGGGTGGGATTGGGGATTGGGCGGTGTGGGTGGGATTGGGGATTAGGCTGTGTGGGTGGGATTGGGCTCTGTGGGTGGGATTTTGCTGTGTGGGTGGGTTTGGGGATTGAGCTGTGTGGGTGGGATTGGGAGTGTATGTGGGATAGGGGATCTGGCTGGGTGGGTGGGATTGGGGATTGGGCTGTGTGTGTGGGATGGGACTGTGTGGGTGGGATTGTGCTGTATGTCTGGGATTGGGTGTGTGCGTGGGATTGGGGATTGGGCTGTGTGGGTAGGATTGGGCTCGGTGGGTGGGATTGGGCTGTGTGGGTGGGATTGGGGATTGGGCTGTGCTGGCGATATTGGGGATTGTGCTGTGTGGGTGGGATTGGGGATTGGGCTGTGTGGGTGGGATTGGGGATTGGGCTGTGTGGGTGGGATGGGTCTGTGTGGGTGGGATTGGGCTGTGTGGGTGGGATTGGATGTGTGCGTGGGAATTGCGGATTGGGCTGTGTGGGTGGGATTGGTCTGTGGGGGTGGGATTGGGCTGAGTATGTGGATTTGGGCTGTGCGGGTGGGATTGGACTGTGCGGGTGGGATTGGGTATTGGGCTGTGTGGGTGGGATTGGGCTGTGCGGCTGGGATTTGGGATTCGGCTGTCTGGGTGATATTGGGGATGGGGCTGTGTGGGTGGGATTGGGGAGATGGCTGTGTGGGTAGGATTGGGGATAGGGCTGTGTGGGTGGGATTGGGGATTGGGCTGTGTGGTGGGATTGGGGATTGGGCTGTGTGGGTGGGATGGGGCTGTGTGGGTGGGATTGGGCTGTCTGGGTGTGATTGTATGTGTGCGTGGGAATTGCGGATTGGGCTGTGTGGGGGGGATTGGGGATTATGCTGTGTGGGTGGGATTGGTCTGTGCAGGTGGGATTGGGCATTGGGCTGTGTGGGTGGGATTGGGCTGTGCGGGTGGAATTGGGGGATGGGGCTGAGTGGGTGGGATTGGGCTCTGTGGGTGGGATTGGGGATTGGGCTGTGTGTGTGAGATTGGGGATTGGGCTGTGTGGGTGCATTGGGCTGTGTGGGTGGGATTGGGGATTGGGCTCTGTGGGTGGGATTGGGGATAAGGCTGTGTGGGTGGGATTGGGGGTTGGGCTGTGTGGGTGGGATGGGGTATTGGGCTGTGCAGTTGGGATGGTGCAGTGCGGGTGATATTGGGGATTGGGCTGTGTTGGTGGAATGCGCTGTGTTGGTTGGATTGGGGATTGGGCTGTGTGGGTGGGATTGGGGATTGGGCTGTGTGAGTGGGATTGGGTCTGTGTGTGGGATAGGGGATTGGGCTGGGTGGGTGGGTTTGGGCTGCGTGGGTGGGAATGGGTTTTGGGAAGTGTGGGTGGGATTGGGGGTTGGGCTGTGTGGGTGTGATTGGGGGTTGGGCTGTGTGGGTGGAATTTTGCTGTGTGGGTGGGATAGGGGATTGGTCTGTGCGGGTGGGATTGGGTGTGTATGTGGGATAGGGGATTGGGCTGGGTGGGATTGGGGATGGGGCTGTGTGGGTGGGATTGTGCTGTGTGTGGGATTGGGTGTGTGCGTGGGATTGGGGATTGGGCTGTGTGAGTGGGATTGGGCTCTGTGGGTGGGATGGGGCTGTGTGGGTGGGATTGGGGATTGAGCTGTGTGGGTGGGATTGGGAGTGTATGTGGAATAGGGGATTGGGCTGGGTGGGTGGGTTTGGGCTGCGTGGGTGGGATTGGGGATTGGGCTGTGTTGGTGGGATTGGGCTGTGTGGGTGTGATTGGGGATTGGGCTGTGTGGGTGGGATTGGGCTCTGTGGGTGGGATTTGGGATTGGGCTGTGTGGGTGAGATTGGGGATTGGGCGGTGTGGGTGGGATTGGGGATTGGGTTGTGTGGGTGGGATTGGGCTCTGTGGGTGGGATGTTGCTGTGTGGGTGGGTTTGGGGATTGGGCTGTTTGGGTGGGATTGGGCTGTGAGGGTGGGATTGGATTTTGGGCTGTGTGGGTGGGATTGGGGATTGGGCTGTGTGGGTGGGATTGGGCTGTGTGGATGGGATTGGGCTGTGCGGGTGGGATTGGGGATTGGGCTGTGTTGGTGGGATTGGGCTGTGTGGGTCGGATTGGGCTGTATGGATGGGATTGGGGATTGGGCTGTGTGGGTGGGATTGGGGATTGGGCTGTGTGGGTGGGATTGGGGTTGGGCTGTGTGGGTGCGATGGGGCAGTGCGGGTGGGATTGGGGATTGGGCTTTATGGGTGGGATTCGGCTGTGTGGGTGGGATGGGGGATAAGGCTTTGTGGGTGGGATTGGGGGTTGGGCTGTGTGGATGGGATTGGGTATAGTGCTGTGCAGTTGGGATGGGGTATTGTGGGTGATATTGGGGATTGGGCTGTTTGAGTGGGATTGCGCTGTGTTGGTGGGATTGGGGATTGGGCTGTGTGGGTGGGATTGGGGATTGGGCTGTGTCGGTGGGATTGGGTGTGTCTGTGGCATAGGGGATTGGGCTGGGTGGGTGGGTTTGGGCTGCGTGGGTGGGATTGGGGTTTAGGCTGTGTGGGTGTGATTGGGGGTTGGGCTGTGTGG